>NW_027041317.1:0-47500 GCF_037179485.1 Ochlerotatus camptorhynchus | reverse complement strand
ACTACCTTATTTACGCATAATTTTAGCATCTATGCTTATGAGTGGTTAGTATTCATTCTTATCTCATAATTCCATGCAATAAACTATAATTACCAGTAGATTAGTAGATCACCTTTTCGTGGTACGTTACAGGATTTAAGATCTACCACTTCAAACTAGGGGAACATGATTTTTCAGTAATCCAAGGAACACATCTTAGTCCTTGTTACTTTTTATGCCTTGTTTATAGTGACAAGACTCGGCTTTGTCCACCGAGAATGATCTTGAAACAAGGAAAAAAACATGGGTTAGTTAGTCTTCATCTGGGGGAATTTACGTATTCTCGGCAACCTAAGCAGCGATCATTTTTCTATAGTCTTTTTCTCTAATGAACGTACACATATGCAGTATTGGTTTGTTTACAATCTTTTGCTGCCAGCTGCTCTAACAATTTCAGTCGAAAGAATTGTCAAAAACTGTTTTTAAATGCTTTTACAAAGCTCCAATCTTCTCTTGTGAGAGCGACTATTGTGGGCAACATATTTTTATTCGGCAACCTTTCTATTTGAGCTGCATGTTAAACAGCTATTCTTTCATCGGCAACTCGAAATCAGCAGCATTTTGTTGTGCGTGTGTTTCATTTCAAGAAAACCCTGCTAGATTGCTTTTTCTCAGTGGTAAAAATATAATCAAATTGAAGTTGAAAGCCTAAAGAATCGTTAAAATGCATTCAGTGAAGTGTTTTCGTAAGAAAATCCAGTGAAATTAACGTTTCAATTTGGGTTACCGAAAATAGTCCGTCATGCCGAAGCCGTCATTTCCCCTATGTGATTCCTAATCTTCCATTCGTTGTTCCCTAGTTTGAAGTGGTTAAGACTAGGGTTCTGATGCATGGTCATTACCGGTGTCATTCCTAAATTTTGTTGCTAGGGAATCCAATTTTGACTGACAAAGGAGCGCGCCTTTGGAGGGTGTTTCAACACTCCGAAAGGTATAAATAGCGGGATCTTTCAAGTAGAGTCAGATTCTTGCGATAAATGCAAGAATGGCAATTGTAAAATAAATCGAATACTTCATCATTTCTCAATAGTGATGGAGTAATACGACATGCACTAAACTAAGGACACGAGATATACTACAATAGATCAATTTACTGGTAGCAGTAGTGTTAGGTGCCGAACAGAGAAAAAAAGCTTTCGTTTGGTGGGTGTTTCAGCAATACATATTTTTTTAATAAGTTTTTCATCTGGTCGATTGTGACGTATCGAAAACGTCATGAACCAAGCTTAGACATATGGTAAACAAACCGTTTTTTTTTAAAATAATGTGTTTATTTTTCCAGGGTCATTTGCTGTAGCCGAGCCGATATTCATTGTTTAGATAACAAAATTACTTAAAACTAACGTTAGTAAAGCGGGTTCCGATTACTCGCGGCTATCTCGAGGTTAGGGGTAACAAATTGTAACAAATGGTTGGCGTGGTAGGGATTGAGAACACAAGGTTTGGAGAGCAATGTGCTCTTGATCTCGAACTAAGCGACATACTGATGAAAAAGACAAACATGGGGGTACACCGATGGGCAGCTAACAACTTGGGAGAACACAAGATGACACTAACTACTAAATCCTCAGATCTATCTGTTTTAAAAACATATAAATTAAATTCAAATAGTCGAAATCTCGGCTCGCCAAGACATCTCTAACGGGTCTCGCGGTTTATTTTCCTCGGGCTCTGAGGGATGTGGATAACTCAGATCTGCCAACACGGTGTAGGGTACATGACCAGGCATGGAAAATCATTTGCATTCATTTCGTGCATTCATTTACATTCATTTGCCTCTAACTTTTTTCTTCAATCGCATTCCGCAAAATGATATGTAGAGCTTTTGTAGGTTTTGTTATTAGCTACAACTTTTGTTAACCAGTCAAATCCGTATCTATCATGCATGACGAAGCATAGCGAACAGAAGCCACTACTGTTTTTCAGTAAATGTATTTTACATTCACTGAAAAACAGTAACAGGTTCTGCCCGCTCTAGTTCGTGATACATAAGAGATACAGATTTGAGTTATGAGCAAAACTTATAGCTAATAAAAAAACCTACAAAAGTTCTATATGAGCTGGCATTCGAAGTTAATAACACTCTGACTTGCGATTGTAGAATAAAGTATATTTTAGAATTCAATATTGTTTATGCTGAATCTTTCCCAATTCCTATGTTGATATGTTGCTTCCTGTTGTTTACGAATTGACCCGATACCATGTGGCAAAAGTCACACGCAATCGATTATGCTTATTGCAAGTATGTTAAGCTATGCAAACAATCATTTCATTCATTGCGCCGTCTGCGTGCGTTGTTGATCGTCTTGCGCTTGACCTAGTAAACATGTTTATTGCATTTGGGATTTCTTAGGAATGTTTATTTGAGACCCAGTGGAAATGCTTGGTATACATTAATGACATTTTGATTTACAGTTTGTTTTTCGTTTATGTTGCGCATCGACACTTTTAACGGAATTGATTGCGTCTTAATCAAACTGTTTTTCAATTGGTTTGCGCATCCACTACATTTTATTAAAAAAAATATAGTTAGATATTTTTTTTTATTTGCATACTGCGCAATTGATTTTAATTTTTCATTTTGTTTGTTCTTGTTTTTGAATCTTAGAAGATGGAAAAAGCCTATTTGAGCTGTAACCTAATTTAAAAATATAGGACTCTCTCAAAAGGGCATAAAAAACCATCTTATCTTTTCATCATTATTGTACAATAGTTTGACAATAGTTAGTAATTCTACAATACATGACTTTTGTTATTTTCTTAAATGCATCCACTACACGCTTCATCTGTTATAAATGGTTTTATTCTTTGTTTATGAATCAGATCTGTTTTGTTTTCAAATCGAATTTCTACATTGGGATCTTCATCATGTATAACAGGAAATGGTCCTAAATATTTATTATCTAATTTTGAATTTGTTTCATTTTTGATCAACACTAGTTGTCCTGGCTTATACACTTTGTGATTTAAATTACAATTATACTTCTGTGTTCGTGATTGCTTGTTTTGTAATAATTTATTTCTCGCTATTGTTTGAGATACTTGTAGTTTGTATTTTAGTATTTTACAATAATTGTCAAAGTGGTTCAACAATGGCTCTATTTCTTCTGGATGATGTATGTTTGATGGCAAGGTGCATAATTTTCCAAATACTAACTAAAATGGTGTTTTGTTTGTTTCTGTGTGAACTGTTGTATTATAAGCAAATCTATAGTAAGGGATCCAAGATGACCCTTGAAATGAATTGTTATCACATTGTATGCGTAAAAAGTTTCCCATGACTTTATGCGAATTTTCTAATGCTCCAATGGATTGATGGTGATAAGCGACTGAATTAATTTTGGTGATGTGTAATAAATTACAAACTTCTGTAAATAATTTTGACATGAATTCAGTTCCTCGATCTGTAGCTATTTCTTTGGGAATACCAAACTGCAAAACTACATTCTCAACGAATGCTTTCGCAACAGTTTCAGTTGATTTGTCTTTTATTGGGGTAGCTGTTATGTATTTGGTTAGTTCACATTGTGTAGTTAGAATATATTGATTACTTTGTTCATCTGGAATGATGGGTCCAACCAAATCCAAATAATTTTTTTCAAAAGCACTTGTTGCAGTGGAAGTTATTGTCATAGGAATTTTTGGTTGATTTATGTCTTTATATTTTTGGCATAATTCACATTTTCTTATAAAATTTTCTACACCTTTTGGCATGTTTTTCCAAACATATCTTTGTTTTTAAAGTTCGCTTGATTCCTGCATGTCCTGCAGTGGGAAGCATATGAAAATCATTCATTATTAATTTCTTCGTTAAATCATCGTTTATAATTACGATGTTATTTTTGATAATATGTATCGTTGGCATGCCTTTTAATAAATCATTTTCATTTATTTTTTTATAAAATTTTTACGCATTTTTCTCATACAATTTCATTACGAGCTTGTTTATTTTGTTCTTTATACAAATTCTTACCAGACTTTCCATTATTCGCCGTAGCTGAGTTAATGTCTTTGCTGGTTTTATTTTAATCTTTGCTTCCCTTTTTGAAAATTGTATTTCTTCTGTTATATCAGTATCAATGATAATTTCGAATAATTTCGAATCAAAAACATTGTGGCCATTCAATGTCATTGATGTATCACTTAGTTCGTCATCAATAATTTTCTTTGATTGCATTCTTGTAGTTACAAGAATATTTTTACTTATTTTATCATTAATCTCCTTGAGCTCATTTACGGAGATACGGGACAATGCATCTGCTACTGTATTAAATTTTCCTTGCAAATAAATTATATCGAAATCATATTCTTCAAGAATTAATCTAAATTTAGTTAATCTACTCGAAGGATCCTTCATAGAAAATAAGTAAACTAAAGGTTTATGATCTGTACAAATTTCGAATTTTCTTCCATATAGATAAGGTCGAAAATGTCTAATTGACCAAACTATAGATAAAACAGCTCCTATGGCAAATCCAGATGCGTCTGTGTGTAATACAAATACATTATTTTGTGAAAAATCAGGATAATCAAGAACTGGTGGGTTAATGAACTTTTCTCTCAATAGATCAAATGAAGATTGACATTCATCGTTCCATTTGAATGTTACATTTTTTCTAGTTAATAAATTTAATGGCATGCAAATTTTAGCAAAATTTTGTAGGTGCTTTCTGTAATAATTTGCAAATGCTATAAAACGTTTAATTTGATCAGCTGTAGTAGGGACCGGCCACTGTTTAATGCATTCTATTTTTGCTGGATCAGGTTTAATTCCTTCGGCTGAAATGAAATGTCCAAGATAAACTAATTCTCTTTTAAGAAAACTACATTTAGTAGGATTCAGTTTAAGGTTTACTTTTCGTAGTCTTTCAAATATTAAAATTAAGTGTTTGTTATGTTCCGCAACTGTTTTACCAAAAATGATTAAATTATCTAAATAAATTAAACATTTGTCTAAATTAAGACCTGACATAGCAACTGTCATTAGTCTGGAAAATGCAAAGGGACTTATTTTTAGACCCATTGGAAGCCTCGTCATTTGATATTGTCCTGTGGAGGTTGAAAACGCCGTAATCGGTCTGTCTTCCGGTTTAAGTTCACATTGATAGTAACCTTGAGAAAGGTCCAAATGTGTAAAGTATTTTGCTCCTGCTAAAGAATCAATAACATCTTCTATATTTGGTAAAGGAAATTTATCGTCTTGTAATTGTGAATTTACCTTTCTATAATCAATAACAAGTCTCCACTTCTTTGAATCGTTTGTGGATTTTTTCGGTACTAATAAAATAGGGTTGTTCCATTCAGATTTTGATTCTTCTATTATATTATCTTTTAGCATTTCATTAATTTGTTTTTCAACTTCTCCTTTTTGTGATTGAGGAAGTTTGTATGGTTTGGTATATGTTTGTTGAGTATGAGGATTTAATCCAATAGATTGTTTATAAATTGGAGTTGTTCGTTTTCAAGCAAAATATATCAGAGTATTTGATACAAATGTTTAATATTATGTCTCGATCTGTTTCATTAAGATGATTAAGATTTAATTCTGATTGAAGGGTATCAATTCTTTTTTTGTCATACTTTGGCGTTGGATCGAGTTTAAATATTGCATAATCTCTTGATTTTCGTATTTGGGGTGCAATAGATTTTAAATTTATGGTATAATTTTTCACATTCATTATACGAACTGGAATTTTTCCATTTACTGGTATAGCAAGAGTATTTGCAATAAATACATGAGAATCAATCTCTTGTGCTAGGATCACACAAGGCTCTGTTTCGTTAGTAGAAATATATGTTATAATTTCTGTTCTCGCTGGAATTGTTAAAAATGTTCCATTTGCTTTACTCAGAGGGATGCAAATATTTTGTTGATTTGTTGTTAATGTTAAAATTGAGGTTTCAAAATCAATTCTTGACTTATACTGACTTAAAAAATCAGTTCCAATCAATCCAGTGACATTATTTGGTAGGTTGTGGACAACATGAAGTGTTAATAGAAATTTAAACTTACCATGTTTTAAAAATGTGTTCACACATCCTAGTGAAGCAGTTATTCCATTAACTCCCTTAATATTTATTTTATATTTGTCATGTATTTCAATCCATTTAGGTATGTATGTTTGGTCAATTATGCAACAAGAGGCTCCACTATCAATAACAAAATCTATACTATGATTGTATAAAATAAATTTAGCTCTAATTGCATGGTTCATTGAGAACATGAAATAAATCATTCGAATTTGTTTCACAGTAATTTGAATTTAGTTGATCATCAGTAGCTCGCTGTGAAGAAATCATAGTAACTGAATTCCTTTTATCTTTGTAATTGTGAAAATTTCGATTATTATTTTTGTTTTGATTATAATTTTGGTTGTAATAATAATTACGATTATAACGATCTTTATCAAAATTTGACTTATTATAACTTCCGTATTTATTAAACACACTTTTTCGATTAAACCCAAATATACGAGTATTAGGAAATGTGTATTTTCTTGGTTTATTTTGGTTGTAATAAGATTGGTTAGAAAATCTTCTGTTTGTTCCAATCCATAATGCATTTTCTGGGTTAGCAGCTGGAATTGGAGCTACTTCTAAAGCATCAGAAATTGCTTTAGTTACACACTTAAAAATAACTATTTTTACACGAGACGTAATCCATCTTTGACGTAAATTATGGAACGTAAACAAACATGTCATGTAAAATTAAGTGTTCCCAAACCGACATATACGCAACTCGACGAAAAGTACGGTTGATTGAATTTATTTTCTCGTTTCTTTCAACTGATTCTTGTGTCATTTGGGCCGCTTGCATGTGTCGGTCTCAGAGCACCGAAATTTACATGACTTTTTGGTAGTGTGTAGGTTTGTCAAATTTCTAGCCTTAATAAAAAAAGAAGTTTGGTTGTCACGAAGGCCTGCGGCAAAAGCATTCACAGCTATTGGTTCCACTATTGGTGCAGCTGCAGATTCATTTACGAATGTTCCTTGTGAAACATGTGCAGCAGCAAGCTTAGCTGCAAGAATATTCATGTCATTTCCAAATTCTGAAATAGTCTTTTTGCCTTGTTTGAGGGCAAACATTTCATTTTCAATAGCTTTAGGTGTAATTTTTACACCAAATTTCAACTTTAATCTGTTAGAGACTTGATTCAATGTTGCAGTCCCATCAATTGCTCCATGAGCTGAACCAATTAATCTGGTTTTAACGAAATCAATTATATCATTTACCGGTACTCCTGCGGAGTATGTTTGCAATAGATTTACATTTTCGATAAAGTTTAATAACTTTGTTGAATTCCCATCAAAATGATCTGATCTGATCGTTGAATTCCCATCAAAATGATTGCCAAGCTTAAGTCAAGTTTTTCTTCATTAGCCATCTTGAATTTTCCTTTAGTTGTGTCAGTTTTTGTGTCAGATTCAGTTGTGCTACTTTCTTCACTACCGTTTAATAATTCTATAGTTACATTAACAATTATTTTTATCCTCATTAATTAGTGCATTAAAATCATTTGTGTTAAAATTATTCTTATCCTCTATTAAAACTGCTTTAAATTTATTTCGTAAAAATAATAATTCTTCAATTTTCTTCTCTTTAGTTGGTTTTTTATAGTTGCGACTTTTCTTCACATTGCTCTGCAATTGTAATATAATATCCTGTATGTCTAATAACTCTTCCATACATTAAAATTCTAATTATCTTTTTATTATAACTTATATTATAATTTAAATTAACTTAGTTTTCTTCATTCATGAGCATTGTGGTCTCCATTCCAGGATGCCATAACGATTTTGGAACAAAATGTGATCAGGCTCCTGCAGCGGAATTTGGTATATTTTATCATCGAGCCGGTTATTATAAATGCTGATCCCTCTGTCTCCTGTGCAGAATTCAATCACTTCACCTTTTGAAATATCTTTAGTACGTTTTGGAACTCTGCTGGGATATCGCTTCCTTAAAATATTCAGCAAATTGTGTTTTTCTTCTTTTTGCATCATATTGTTTCGACGATTATTTTTTAATCACATATGATAAGTTTATATTACATATTTTTATACTTCTGTATTCAATGTTTTAATTATTCGAGAAGCTTTTACTGTATCTTTTTTTTTTGTTTATTAATTTATTTGATAAGGCTAAACCGAATTAACTTTACAGAGCCGAGGATTATTGGTCACTATACAATACATCTTAAAAATATAGTCAAAAGGTACAACACAATAAACACTTTATCTTCCGCTATCCAAAAAGCCTCCTCCATCAGAACTGGAGCCGCTTCCAGTAGTTTCATTGTATGGCAAATTGTTGTACGCCAACGAGGGTCAGAGCGCGTCCATTGCAGCAATGGACGCAAAACGTTGTCAGCACTCAGACACTCATCACGAAACGGTTGCTTTCCAAAGTCGACGACGCATCGACCGAAAGAACTGCTGATGAAGAACAATGAGGAGGACCACACAATGGTTGCTGCCGAGAAAACAGACGATCGCGTAGCACACATCGAGAGTGGTCTGCTTTTGTCGACAGCCGAGTGAACACTGTTTTACTGCATCTTGTCTCATTAAATTTCTTATTATTTTTATAAGTACCACAAAGAATATTAGAACCAACAAGAAAATTATAATGTTCAATTTAATTTTGTGATTCTCATGAAGGTCTGTGTGCTCTTCCTGATTTTCAATTACTGAAAATATTTGCTGTCCACTTTGCTCAACTTCTTCTTTAGATTGGGGTTTTCCCATCGTGAGTTTTTATTAATTATCAGTGAATTACAAAACGTTTTCTTTGAGTTGTAATACCTTCCAGGACTTACTTCGACAAAGCTTTGCATGAAAAACAAAAAAAAATATCCTGGGGTGTTGTATCTGTTTTATGAAACACTAAACTTTTCTGTTTTATGAAACACTAAACTTTTCATTAACACTTTTCCAATTAGCGGTCCACCTCGTCATTTTGCTTGTCATCGTATTTTTTACAATCTAACCATACCTCTGATCCTCCTGGTGGTGGTGGGAATATTGGTTGACCTCTTCCACGCCCTGAAAATTGCCGAACGAACTGCAGAAGTCCGATGCCACGTCCTCTTACAAAATTTTCACTATTAAGTCCTGGCATATTTCACTTTTATTCACTGCACTGTGTTTATATACTTTTCATAATCTTTTAAAAATTTACCAACACTTTTTTTTTGAATGTTGAAAACAAAAAAAAACTTAAACTTCAATCACTTTTCTTAAATACCAACTCTCCTGGCAGGATCGCCATGAACTGACATTCGAAGTTAATAACACTCTGACTTGCGATTGTAGAATAAAGTATTTTTTAGTTTCAGTTAGTTTTATTAATTAACCAATTGCGCAGATAGAATTCAATATTGTTTATGCTGAATCTTTCCCAAGTCCTATGTTGATATGTTGCTTCCTGTTGTTTACGAATTGACCCGATACCATGTGGCAAAAGTCACACGCAATCGATTATGCTTATTGCAAGTATGCTAAGCTATGCAAACAATCATTTCATTCATTGCGCCGTCTGCGTGCGTTGTTGATCGTCTTGCGCTTGACCTAGTAAACATGTTTATTGCATTTGGGATTTCTTAGGAATGTTTATTTGAGACCCAGTGTTTGTGCTTGGTATACATTAATGTCATTTTGATTTACAAGTTTGTTTTTCGTTTATGTTGCGCATCGACACTTTTAACGGAAATGATTGCGTCTTAATCAAACTGTTTTTCAATTGGTTTGCGCATCCACCACATATACATCTTTTTGCGGAATGCTGTTGATGAAAAAAGTTAGAGGCAAATGAATGTAAATGAATGTATGAAATGAATGCAAATGATTTTCCATGCCTGTACATGACCAAACAACATGCTCGATATCATGATAACCACTGCTTCACGCACATAAATTGCTGCCTGAAAGCCCAATTCGATAGAAGTGCGAGTCTAACGAACAGTGATTGGACATAAGCCTTGATACAACGCGTATAAAATCGCGGCTCATGTTCAACCCTTTTAACCATGATTTGTTCGACATCTGTGGGAGAATAGAATGTAACCATCTTCCCAAATCACCATCATTCAATTTTTGTTGCCAACTGATGAGGACATGCTGACGAGCAATGGAGAAAAATTTATTAAAGGCAATTTGTCGCTCAAAAACATCGTCTTTCATAGCGCCCACCTTAGCCAACGAGTCCGCTTTCTCATTACCCTGAATTGAGCAAAGAGATGGAATCCAAGCTAAGGTGATAGTATGGGAGCAGTTGGATAAAGCACTCAGTTTAGATCGTATTTCAGGCAGGAAATACGAGGATTGCTTCATCGGCCTCATTGAATGAATAGCCTCCAATGAGCTAAGGCTATCCGTAAAAATGAAATAATGGTCAGAAGGTGGTGAGGCTATTCGCTCTACTGATTAAATATTAAATGATTAAATACACCAAATCCAGTGGAAGCATTTATGGTTGACCCATCTGTGAAAAAACTTTTATCGTTACTTACATGGTGGTACTTTATTGCAAAAATTGAGGGAACAACCATCGACCGATGGTGATCTGGTATTTCATGGATTTCTTGCATCATGGTCAGATCAAAATTTACAGAGGAACTATAGAAGGCTTGAAAGCAATCACGATTGGAGATTAATGAATGTTCGTCGGAAAATCAAAGAAATTTGGATCAGTGCAAATACTTTCCTACACCCTAACCATTGTAAACATTCATAATTAACCCACCCCTGTTTTACTGTCTTGATTTTCTTGCTATTTCGTCAGACCGGAAATCCTCAATTACAAAACTCAGTTACAATAAAGTTATCGTTCAGTAAACACGTTACAGTCCATTGATTTGCTTTCGCGGTGAGCAATCCGAAAAAAAAAAACATTTTGGTCCATTTCGATCCGGATGTCGGATTAGTGACGAAAAAGTGAACCTTTGATTCCGGTTTGTGCGTGAAACGGGAAGATATTTATTTTCGGTGGTTGCAATCGCCGGGAATTCGATTGCCTCGATGGCAAAGTGATTTGATCGTGGCACGTGGTGCTGCGAGAGCAGAAGTGATTCCAAGGGCAGAACTCCAGAATGATTCCGATTATTCGGAAAGAATAAAAAGGAATTGATTCTGTAGTGGAAACAGTGTGGTGTAGCTGCAGAAAAAGGCGTTGTTGAACCGCTTGTGATTCAGTTGTGGCATACGGTGCCACGATATTAGACATTTCGAGAGCATAACGCCATCGGATGTGCAAGAAGAAAAAGGCGTTCGAACGCCGATGAAGTGATTTGTAGATCAAAAGCGGCCATCTTGAAGAATTTCACCGTGATGAAATAGATGGCGTCTGACAACGACTTGACGAGTCACGGCAAGAAGAAGTGAAGAAGATTTTTCTGGTGTTGACACGAAACTGAATAAGTAATAAAAAAAGAAGAAACAGAAGAAAGTGGTATGCTGTTGCGGTATGTAGGTGCGAAAAAATCGCTGTTTGCGGTTTCTCCAGCGATCGCTGTGAATAAGCCAAAAGTGGTGCATTCCCCAGGATTATCTATCAAGAAGCAAAAGGAGGAGCAGTTGGCTCGAGAAGCGGAAGCAAAGATGGCGGAGACGTTTGAAGCTCTAGTTGAGTGTGTTGCCTTTCGACGAGCGGCAAAGTGGATCGAATCAGGCGATCGATAGAGACTGCTAATTTCAATTACGGTAAGCTCAGTATTCATGCTTTGAAGCTGCACGTGAAGACCGTAGATGCTGCTTATGCCGAATTCAACGATTTCCAAACTCGGATATACATGGCGGATCCATCGAAGCGAAAGGATAATGAGATACGATTTATCGACTTCGAAGAACTTTACGAATATGTTCGCACGCATATGTTGAAAAGCACGAAGAAGACCAGAAGGCAAAAGATCTTGCCTTAGCAGTAGAGAGACAGCAGCAATTGCTAGCACTGAAGCCTATACATAGTGATGTTCCAGGTAGCAGTGGTGTAAACATGCCAACACGAGTGCCTTCTTTTTTGCCGCAGAACACCCCTCTACCCACATTTGACGGACGCTACGAAAATTGGTTTAAATTTAAATCAATGTTTCGCGATATCGTCGACAAGTGCGTTGCTGATTCCCCTGCTACCAAGCTACATTATTTGGATAAAGCTTTGGTAGGAAAGGCTCAGGGTGCGATTGATCAGCAGACCATAAATGACAACAACTACGCAGGTGCATGGAAAATTTTGACGGAACGCTTTGAAATCCTTCCTATGGTACTGCACGGTCATGTGATGAAGCTTCTCAACCTCAAGCAAATGGTCAAGGAAACGTCACAAGAATTGAAAGCCCTGAGTTCCTTGGAATTCCATAAGCTTAAGATGGATGGAATGTCGGTAGTAATCGTATTGCTAACGACGAAGCTGGATCCTGAAACCAGAAAGTGTTGGGAGTCGACAATTGAACACGGTAAAATGCCAACGTATAAGGATACGATCGCTTTCCTACGGAAACGTTGTGAGCAAATGACAAATGCACCGAAGATTAGAACAGTGATTTCGGTTCCAAAGAGTGCTGCGATAGTGAGCAAGACGCACTCGGTAGTGCTGTAAAAGTCTGGCGACAACTGTCCAGTATGTGAATCAAGCCATTAGGTGGAAAAATGCGACGTCTTCAAAAACATGAATGTCGAAGCTCGATACAATAAGGCGAAGCAAGTAGGCATGTGCTTTTCTTGCCTGAAGAAGGGACACTGAACGGTTAATTGCAAAACCAGTCAAGTCTGCGCATCGTGTTCGAAGAAACATCACAGTTTTTTGCATCCAGACGATCGAAAACCAGCAATGAATCCATCGCAAGCATCACCTGGTGAAGCACCACGCAGTGAAGAAAGAGCATCGGATAATTCCAATGGACAATCGTTGTTTGCAGCTAAAAGTATGATTCCGGAACTACCCATGGAACGACGAAGCAAGTTTTGTTGGCAACGACTGTAGTAGATGTGGTGTAATGCATAAATGTCGCGCGTTACTCGGAGCAATGGCTTGTTTTATTTCGGAACGAGTAGCAGATTTGTTGTGCCTACCAAAAAAGAGCGTGGATATTCCTGTGATTGGAGTGAACGGAATGAAGTCAAAAGTGAAGTTCAAGGTCCATACTGCAGTGAAATCGTTGGCGATGGATTATGAGTTCAACTTGGATTACATGATAGTGCCTCATGTGACGGGATCTCTACCAGCGAAGAAGATTGATGTTTCGAGTTGGCCGATTCCTGTAGATTTGGTATTGGCTGATAGGAAGTTCCACCAACCAAGCAGTATCGATATGCTCATCGGAGCGGAAGTTTTCTATGAACTGCTGCTATCAGGTAAGGTCAAAATGTCTAATGATCTTCCATTGCTCCAAGAAAGTGTTCTGGGTTGGCTAGTGGCCGTTTCAGTTATCGATGCGAGATCAGTGAATACCGTGCGGGTCTGCCAAGTTGCCCCCGTAGCAGAGCCAGAAGAAAACCTACATGAACTGCTGAAACGGTTTTGGGCCGTTGACGAACAAATGGAGGATGAGGAATCCGCTGCTCCAGACGACGGTTGCGAAGTTCATTTCATGGAGACGCATAGTCGTACAGATGACGGAAGGTATGTTGTTATGCTACCTCTTGGAGAGAACGTCGGTGATTTGGGGATGACTCGAAAGCAAGCTGAAAGGCGTTTTGAGCTCCTGGAAAGAAGATTAGACAAGAATCCAGAGATGAAGCGAATGTATAGGGAGTTTATTGAGGAATACCTAGCACTCGGGCACTGTGTAGAGGTTGAATGCAGTGACATAGATGATACGGACTTCGCTTATTTTCTTCCTCACCACTGTGTGATGAAACCGAACAAAATTGAGAGTTGTTTTTGATGCCTCCGCAAAGAGCGAATCAGGTCTGTCACTCAACGACGTTATGAAAGTTGGACCAACTGTCCAGAGCAGTCTCTTCGGCATCACACTTCGGTTTAGAACATTCAAGTACACCTTTGCAGCAGATGTACCTAAAATGTAACGACCAGTTCTGATACATAGATCACATAGGAAGTATCAGAAAATTATATTTCGAAAGAAAAGTTCCGAACCATTGAAAGAGATAGAGCTGAATACGGTTACCTATGGGACGGCTGCTGCACCATTTCTGGCAACACGATCGTTGAACCAGCTAGCCGACGACGAAAAGGACGATTTTCCAGAAGCCAGTGCTGAAATAAAGAAGTCGTTCTACATTGATGATGTCTTGACCGGAGCTAACTCCCTGGTTGAAGCTGTTAAGCTGCAGAAGGACTTGATTGCATTGCTAGAAAGAGGTGGTTTTGGTCTTCATAAATGAAGCACCAATCATCCGAAGCTGTTGAAAGAGATTCCTGTGGAAGCCCAGGAAAAGCAGATGAATTTTGAAGATTGCGAAGTTAATGGGGCGACCAAGACGCTTGGATTGTTCTGGGATCCAACCGAAGACCAATTTATGTTCCGAGTATCACCGATAAATGAAGCCCTGAAGAAACCAACGAAGCGCCAGGTGTTATCAGAGACAGCAAAGATTTATGATCCGCTTGGTCTTCTTGCGCCGACCGTGATAATTTATAAATTGATTATGCAGCAACTGTGGTTGAATAAAATAGGATGGGATGAGCACACATACTGAATGATTTACTGCAAACTTGGAACCGATTTAGATCTGAACTTTGTGGAATCGGATCGGAAAAGATCGAGCGTAGGGTGACATCCGACGATGCAGTTAAGTTGGAGCTGAATGGATTCGCGGACGCTTCCGGTGTTGCTTACGGCTGCTGTATATACATGCGAAGTGTTAAGGATGATGGAACGGCTGATATGAAGCTTATGTGTGGTGAATCGAGGTCGCTCCCATGGAAGAACTGCAGAGAAGTGTCAAATCAGATGCAAAGCCTAATGAGATGACTATTCCACGACTTGAGTTATGTGCGGCGTTGCTTTTGGCACGACAAATGAAGGCAGTTTGTGAAGCTTTGGACAACACCAGATCAAGTGGTGTTGTGGTCCGACTCCAGCATTGTACTTTGTTGGTTATAAAGACTGAAGCAAGAAACATCGGTATTCGTTAGAAATCATGTTGCGAAAATAAACAAATTACAACCTGGATAGAATTGGAATCATGTGCCATCGAAGTCGAACCCTGCGGACGTGGTTTCTCGGGGATTATTTCCAATGGAGTTGATGAAAAGCGAGCTGTGGTGGCATGGTCCACTATTTCTTCGGGTGAACGAGAACGACGATAATGTTCCAGTAGCAGAGCAGAAGGAATACGTTGAAGATGCTGATGTTGTTATGTTGCTAGCAGTGCATGAAAATCGAACATATGAAGTTTTAATGGCAAGTAGCAATTTTCGGCGACTGCAGCGTGTGTTCGGCTACGTTGCCCGCTTCATATTTAACTGCAGGACGGAAAATACGAGCGAGAAACGTACTGGACACAATTTGACTCTGCATGACCTGGAAGATGGATTAAAGATGATGGTGATTTGTGTATGCTGATGAAATTGATTATATTCTGAAGGGTAAATCCATCAAGGGCAAGTTAAAGAACTCGAATCCTGTGGTGGACGTGGCATATCCTGCGAGTTGGTGGTCAAATCCGGCACTCCGACCTTCCAGGACCAGAAGCATCCAATGATATTGCCAGAAAACAACCGTTTCACAGAAACTTTGATCTCTTCTTTTCATAAGGAACATCTCCATCTCGGTTTGAATGGTTTACTAGCGGTTGTACCATAGATGTAACTCTAAGACCAGAAGGTCCCGAAATAACGTGCTCAACTTTTTGGCTCAGCTCTGGTAATCTCTTCGGTCCCAAGCTAATCGATTCACCACTCGAAACATAGGAAAAACCAATAACCCCTCATTTTATCTGTCAAACTTTCATAGCGAATCAAAACAAACATTGCGTAGTACTAGAATTTCGACTAGAATGGGATACGTTAATCGTTTGCTTGGGACCAATAGGCTAGTCAAGTAGTGAGCCAATTTAAAATCGTTAGTTTCGTATTGATTGTTGGTTGTACGAAAGACATTTTGGCCAGTCAATGCTAAAAGGATGGTTCATCGTGTACTACGAAAGTGCGTTACCTGTAACAGAATGAAGCCAAAGACTTTGGATCAGTATATGGGTAATCTTCCTTGCGTTCGGGTAACCGCAGCCCAGCCGTTTTGCCGAACAGGAGTTGATTACGCAGGACCATTTTACCTTAAGCAAGGACGAGATAAAAGTGCACTGAAAGCATACGTAAGCTTGTTTGTGTGCATGAGTACAAGCGATTCATTTGGAGTTGGTGTCATTGTTGACGACCGATGGATTCATAGCTGCTCTGCACCGATTTATCGGACGTCGCGGAAATGTATCAGAGTTGTACTCATATAACGGCACAAATTTTACTGGAGCATCAAAGGAACTAGTTGAGCTGAGACAACTTTTGAAGTCTCAAACTCTTGAGCAGAAAGTGAGCGAATTTTGCCAACAGCGAGAAATTAATTGGCACTTTATCGCTCCAAGAGCACCTCACCAAGGAGGTCTATGGGAATCGAACGTGAAGAGCATGAAAACCCATCTCTACAAATCGTTGTCAGAAAGCCACCTGACATACGAAGAAATGAATACTCTTTTGATACAAATTGAAGCTATATTAAACTCAAGGCCATTGATTCCTATGAATGACGATCCGATCGATTACGAAGCTCTAAGTCCGGGCCATTTTTTGATCGGTCGAGAGCTGACATCCGTTGCAGAACCGATCTACGAAAATCTGAGGGATGGAGTCCTATCGAGATACCAACTGGTTCAGAAGAGAAAACAATCATTCTGGCGCCGGTGGTCAAACCAGTACATCACATCTCTTCAAAAGCGAAGCAAATGGTTGAAAGAACCTGCCTTACTGCGGAATGGAATGCTTGTTATTCTACAAGAAGATAATATGCCGCCTCAATCCTGGAAGTTAGGCAGAATCATCGAAACACACCCTGGAAAGGATGGCGTTACACGGGTGGTCACAGTTCGTACGAAGAATGGCACCTTCCGTAGGCCGGCAACCAAGATAGCTGTATTGCCAATCGTCGATAACAGTTCAACGGCACAGAAGGAGGATTGAGGCATCCACCTCACCTGGGGGAGAATGCTCATCGAAAAATCAAAGAAATTTGGATCAGTGCAAATAGTTTCCTACACCCTAACCATTGTAAACATTCATAATTAACCCACCCCTGTTTTACTGTCTTGATTTTCTTGCTATTTCGTCAGACCGGAAATCTTCAATTACAAAACTCAGTTACAAAAAAGTTATCGTTCAGTAAACACGTTTTTATACAGTCCATTGATTCGCTTTCGCGCTGAGCAATCCGAAAGAACAATGAAGAAGGACCAACCTCCAGCGTCATGTACTCATAGTACAAACTCATGAATCTTGTTTGAGGATTTCGGTCGAGCAGCTTCTCAAAGTGTTCTATTACCAAAGGATTCATTACTTCACAACGGATGAGAAACTGGAAAGACAGCTCAGTGAGAGAACACCCGCGAGTACTTCGAGGCTCATCGTATGAATCGTGTGTATACAGTTTAGCATCGGATCCGTTGCGGCTTAAGGATGTGTGTTTTTGACGCGGATTGGAAGCAAAAGCTACCGTACTCTAAAACTGGAAGGATGGTTGTTCGGTACAACCTGATCAGATCTTCCGGGTGGGCCAACAAGTTCCGGTAATTGAACGAAGAAAAATAATCCTTTGCTGGCATTTTTGTTTCAGATACGCAATATGTTTTCCCCATGTGCATTTGGAATCGAACCAGACACCTAAATACTTGAAAGATATATTTTGGTTATTGTTTTACACATTAGCTGAAGCTGTAACTATGCAGAATGATGCAACCTAGAAAAAAAAAACAACCAATTCAGTTTTCTTCGGAGAGAATTCGATACCCAGCTTCATAGCCCAAGTAGACAAATTGTCTAAGATATCTTGCAATGGTCCTTGCAGGTCCAGTGCACTTGGCCCTAAATAACGGACCTAACGCCATCATCTGCAAGCTCCCTTAGTGAGCAATTTTCATCAAGACAACCATCAATGACTTTTGCATAAAATTTATAAAAAAAGGGGGCTTAAACATGATCCCTGGGGGAGACCCATGTAACTAATTCGTGAAGTTGTCGAGTTTCCATGAGAAAAGCTCATATATTTCTCAGACAACAAGTTGCTCAAATAGTTGCCCATCATTGGTGGTATTCTCTATTGTAATAGAATTCGAAAGAAAACTGAACAAACCGCTTTGACGCATTAGTGATTTTGTTTTTGAGTCATATGCTTTTGGTTGTGTGAAGATGTCTGATTTTTTGCCAAATAATCGTCATTTGCGGGAAGTATTGATTTTCTACCTTCATTCGAAGAAAACGGCGGCTGAAGCGTATCAAGAGTTCCAAAACGTTTGCGGAGATGCTGCGCTAAGTAAAACAACATGCCGTGACTGGTTCCATCGCTTCAAAGACGGTGATTTCGATCGACCCCCCTCTCGTTTCGTCACGTTTTTCCTTTACCTCCTAATGCATTGCTAGTCGCATATCTGTGAACCGCCCTCTTCCGCTTAGAGCGTGACGTACTTAATGGATGCTTCCTAACTGGGTTACAACAGAACGATTTTAAACTTTTGCCAGATGTTGTGGCGGAGGTGTGGCATCTGCTAGCATGTTAAAACATCATGTCAACGCGTAGCACACGCCACACGACTTCGATATGATGTTTAGACATGTTGCATGATACCACATCACCGCCACACCAGTGGACGCCCATCGTCGACAAATTAAAAAAAATGGTATGGACAATTGCCTACGCAGGGGGAGGGGTAGTCAAGAATCCCAAAAAAAAAAACTGTCTAAATACGTAGCTAATGAACAGCCACTAAGAACAATTCTAGACAAACCACGAAAGACTGAAATTTTTATGCAATTGCTCAAGTGTAACTTCTTCTTATGAGTAGTCTTCACGGTACAAAATGTGCGCGAGGAACTCGTTAGTTTTTGCACTCGCTTGTTCCCCACATTCTATATTCGCTTCTTCTTCTGAGCTTTTGCGCTTGCACATGAGTTGTACATTGGTGCGAGCCGAGGTGCGAGTTTGCACTTGTTCATTGTACTTGCGTTTAAACTTGTGTACAAATGGGCTCGAACATAGTCGAACATAGAATGTGGAGAACAAGCGAGTGCAAAAAATAACGTGCACATCGCACATGTTGTACCGTGATGAGTCCTGGATGGTCCAGGTTGGTGTTTTTTTTTATTATCAGCAGTTCCATTTCAAACGACGATTTATTTTTTATTTTTTGATCGACCTTCTACGATTATGTTGAAACTTTGCACAGTTGTTTGTTATTGTCCAACATGCCATTTTACATATTTGGTTCCCTAGTTTTGTATACGACTAACACTTGAAAAGGGATTATGCTAAAATGATACGCATCAATGAAAAACATATATCTCGCGAACGATTTGTTTGATCGAGATGGTGTCTTCGGCGTAGTTGCGAACAAGTATTTTGCTTTTCACACACTGTATACTCTGTAAAAAATGGTTTTTTTATTTACAAATATTTTTTTTCAATATTTATATTGTAGTTTAGATAAAGTGCTACTCACTGACAATGTGTATTTGCTGGGCAATTCATAAATAAAAAAGATATGAAAAGTACTTTTTTTCCAAAATACTACCTACAGTTATCGAATGTCTTTGAAATAGTGTTAATATTAAAACAAATTAAATTTACAACAAAGAAACTCTCAGTGCTTAAATTGCCCAAAGTTGATATTTTCGAGATACTCGTAGGACTGATGCAGACTTCTTCAGTGTCTTGTACTAACACTCGTATACGACAGTATAGTACAAGACACTGAAGAAGTCTGCACATTGTAGACGAAATACGCGTATATCTGTCAAGGATAAGCGAATAAAATAGTGGAATTAAATGGAAATTATTACTCCTTCTCTTTTTCTTTATACTTCTTATGGTTGTTTTCTATTCCACCGAGGTCTTCGAAACTAGCCGTATATGGGGCCAAATAGGAAAATACTTTTCGTTTAAAATATTTTCAAGATTGGACACTCACGAATGACATCTCAAATGGGTGAAAATTTCTCAAATTTTGCGATAAGTGAATTTTAACCTACGAGTATTTCGAAACTAACAACTTGTAACCAACGGATTTGGTAACATTACCACTTGGTCAATGGGCCAAAAATGTAAATATTGTCAGTAAATGTCTAAATGTGAAATAATGTGTCAATTTTCCGTTGGTGTACGTTTGAGAGACTCGTTATTTCATGTTTAATAGCCGTCGGCTGGTGTCAAGTAGTTTTTCTTTCATTTTGTCTATGTCATTAAATAAATTTAAATCCAGTATACATTTTGTAGTACCATATGTGAATTTGTTTATCCAAGAAACCAACCTGTATATATATATTTGTTATAAAATGCTGTCTGTTCCTGTCATCCTGGCTGTTCGTCCGTGTTACTATGTCTATTGCATACATGCGCGGGAAATTGGAAACTATGGCGGTTGGGAGCACATATAAGGCTGGGGCAGACATTTGCAAGAGGATTATCAATAAAACAGTGATCGGTGTCGGTAGGAGTGCGCGTAGGCAGCGTCGTCCCAAGTCCAAGAGCAACCAAGCGTTCAAGAAGTTAAGATTTTTCAAGCTTGCGACAAAAGTGAACGATCGATCGTGTAGGGTCAGCCGGAAGCACTGCAACGTAAAAATTCCCGGCTGTAGCCCTTAATAGCAGTGAGTGCCTCCTCTGAACCGGTCCTGTGAACGCAGGCCATCCAATACCACAACCGAGTCGCCATTTCGTTTGGTCTCGGTGGCCATTGGCCGCCCAACGTTTCAATCACTCGTATTGGGGTCAACCGACCGTTCGAACAGCTACCGTTGGAGCTCCCAGCCGCCCGCCAGCCTCATCGAAGCCAGTCCGGCTGCAAATCACGGATCCGGTGAACCAGAACGGCCGCAGCGGTACCGCAAGTAAAAGTACTAACCCCAAAAAATTGAAAAAAAAAAATATATATAAAATGTAAGGTCAAAAGTTCAAATCTAAGTTGTGTTCATAATTTGTTAAAGAAGTCTTTTGTCCTTCATTGTTCCATTTAACTATTAATTGTGTTGAACTTCGCCCAGTGACCAAGTGTGAATAGGGAAGAAAGTAACCCCTAAATAAATTCTCCGGCGGACCACTATAAGACCCTGATAGCCAGGGCAACTAGCAGCAAAAGACGCCTTGGTCGTGCACACCCCAGTCGGTTTCCGTGGCTAGACCAGCAACCGGGGGCCTTTCCTCCCAGGGGCCCTTCTGGCCCCTGACAAAACAGCTAGTTACAAACTTTGAGGAGTCCAGTTTCAACTGCAAAATTAAATAATCAGAGTGATCAGTTAACCGAGAAATCGGGATAACCGGAAAATGCCGGAAAATCGATATCACCGGGATAAACTTGTGAACTTCGATGCAAAAATTGAAAAACATGTGCTTCTTCCTCTCTTTAAAAAAGCGCTAGACCCTTGGGATAATTTAAAGAAAATTCTGGGACAAAAGGAATTCGGAAATATGAGTTTTCGGAAAATTCATAGAGGTTATATTATGGAAGATTACAATTAAATATGAGTATAATTCTTATCGAACCTCAAATGAATTCGGTAAAAAATTCCAGAGGGTTCTGACAAATTTTGTGGAAAAATCTACGAAGAACTGCAAGTAATTTTTAAGGTGAGAATTCCATAGTTTCGAGTTGAATTCCAAGGAAAGGAGCAAAATTTAACGATAATTCAAAATATATTCAATTAGAATTTTGAGTATAATTCCAACGCTAGGAATATCCTTAGACAATTTTGAGCTATATTTCGAGTGGATTTTGAGGAGTATTCTAAGGATATTCAGGTGTTATTTTTATTTTTTTCTGAACGTTCGGTAATCAGTTCGGTAACGGTAATGGTAAAGGATTTATCGATGAACTGTCAAAACAACAGAACAATTCTGTATTTATGTACAGAACCATTCGGTTATATTTGACCGACCTGTTCCGTGATACAAAAATTGTCGATTTTTATATTTTTTGATTTTTTTCGGTGAATTTTAATTTCAAAAAATTTCTGCGATCATCTTAACTATTTTTTATTTAGTAGGGGAATTTACGTATTCTCGGCAACCTAAGCAGCGACCTTCTTTCTATAGCCTTTTTCTACATGGAACGCACACATATGCAGTATTGGTTTGTTTACAATCTTTTGCTGCCAGCTGCTCTAACAATTTCAATCGAAAGAATTGTCAAAAACTGTTTTGAAATGCTTTTACAAAGCTCCAATCTTCTCTAGTGAGAGCGAGTATTGTCGGCAACCAGTTTTTCTTCGGCAACCGTTCCATTTGAACTGCATGTAAATCTGCTGTTCTATTATCGGCAACTCGAAATCTGTTACAATTTGTAGTGCGTGTGTTTCATTTCAAGAAAACCCTGCTAGATTGCTTTTTCTCAGTGGTAAAAATATAGTCAAATGGAAGCTGAAAGCATAAAGAATCGTTTGCATGCATTCAGCGAAGTGTTTTCGTAAGAAAATCCAGTGAAAATAGTGTTTCAATTTGGGTTGCCGAAAATAGTCTGTCATGCCGAAGCCGTCAGTTCCCCTTGATAAATTATATAATTATAATAGTAATGGTACATATATTGGTCACTAAAGTGGCCTTGTGGCAGGTGGCTGTTTTCGTGACGATGCAGTACAGAAACAGACTGGGACCTGGTCTTGGCAAAAAGCACAACCTGAAAAGCATCCATGAAAATATTAGAAATATAATAATCATTTTCTTACAAAATATTTATATAAATACTCATCATGCATATATATATTTCTGCAAACGTTAAAATATAATACCTGCTTGGTTAACGATCATTTACAGAAGTTCGGTAATCGTTTTAATAATTTGCAGTTTTCTCGACGTTTTTTACCGAATTCGGCGATTGCCTAGTTTTTGCAGACCGTACTGTAATATTTTGTTTTTACGGACTTCGTCAATTTAATATCCAGATTATCGTTTCATCGGTAAAACATTACCGAATGTTGGTAAAATAAATTTTGTTTGCCGAAAAATCTGTAAAATTTACCGTATTTTTTCGGTAAAAAATTACCGAACATGGAAAAAGAAGCTGAGTGTGTAGACCTGGATTTCCAAACATTGAATTTATTTATATTTATATTTATATTTATACTTAGTAAAATTAAATTAATGTTAAGCTTTTAGTAAGCTTTAAAACTTTTTGGAAATTAGCAGTTTTTTAATAATGCATTTAAAAAACACAAAACTTACCGTGAAGTATCATAATTAAGCGCGTTGCCTAACTTTGTATATTTTTTCCCAACAATTTGTAGAATGTTGTAATAATTTTTAAAACCATATTTTTCCTTTACCTAAAGGAAAATATATCAATAATACCTATAAAAATTTCTAGCTCAATTTAAAATGTTTTCATTATACATTTGGATTGTATTTTTCAAAAATTCGTGAAATTAGGATCTTTTTTTCCTTGATTTGTTCTCCTTCGATCTTGTTTTCCGTGCTGAGCACCAATGCTTCCGACGCCAAGGAGGCAGCTCCCACACCTATACCATACCTAGCGACCCATCAACTCATGAACCGGGTACCAATGGCTTTACTTCCCTGTGATCAGAGATGTTATGCCTCAGAACATCCCGGCGGCGCCGACTGGGATTGAACCCAGGCCTACTGGGGTGAGAGTTAATCACTCTTAGGTTAATTTTTTTTTCTTTGATTTGTTTTCTGTCTATCTTGTTTTCCGTGCTGAGTACCAATGCTACCAACGCCAGGGAGGCAGCTTCCACACCTGGATCATACCTATCGACCCATCAACTCATGAACCGGGGACCAATGGCATTACTTCCCTGTGACTTTACTTTCCAATTGACATCAGAACTTAATGATTTTAAAGATAATTCATCGTGAATTTATTAAAACTAAATCCAAAATATATCAAATTTCTACAAAATGCAAAAGCTTGAAAATAATTGAAGAATATTAACAAATCTGCAAAGACAAGAGATCTTAAAACAAAATTTGTTTTAATGTTTAATGTTTCATTCAGGTACTTGTCTTTCTTTCTTTAGTCTGACACCTCTCAAGTTAAAATGTATTGAAAACATTTTTATTTCCAAAATTTTAAGATTATTTGTCAGTCCGTCAAATGTCAAATGATCCAACATTTCGTCTGGGATCTTGGGAATTGAAGTTGAAGGATTTTATAAATTCCTGGGATAATACACAATTAAAACAATTCCGCTCTCATTCATCATGTCTTATTCTATTTTTTTACCAGTTTAAAACAGTTTATAAGGTTAAAGGTTGAACTAGACAAAATGCGGACGTACTAAAAACATTGCCATTAAGGAATTTTTTGAGATTTTTCTTTTGAAATTTTACTGAATCATGTTATAGTGTGTATAGTATCACAGTAGGCATTGGTTGTCAGGATAAGTTCATTTGTTTACATCATAGCTTCAACGCAGCAAGCACGTCGTGATTCGATCCTGTGTGCTCAATAGAAAATCCCGGTCTATCCGCTCCTGGCAGTTGTCGATCAAATTCCTGGCCAGGAATTTCATACCTCGGTTGACGGGAAGAGTGCCCCGGAAGAATGTAAAATCAAAAAGAAATTGAAATTCCCCAAAAAGTTCCTTGTCTGGCAAGCAATCTGCAGTTTTGGGCTGAAAAGCGAAACTTTCGTTACTTCTGGGACCATGGACCAGCAAATTTATCAAGAGGATTGCTTACAGAAAAGAATACTGCCTTTTTTTTCTGGCCGGACTTGGCAAGCTGCCACTACTTAAATACCACCAAACAGTGGTACAGCGAAAATAACGTAACAGTAGTTCCCAAGGAGATGAATCCGACCTATTGCAACTAAGGCCAATTGTGGAATACTGGTCAATTGTGAAGCACATACTGAAGAAAAGGGTGGAACTGCAATTGACCTGAGGGATATCAAGTGGAAATGGAATTTGGCAGCATGTGGGAACAGGGCTCGTTCAAAAGATGATGGGCCGTGTACAAAGAAAGGTTTGAAAAATGGCCTATGGAAGACTGAAACAATGGTCCTACAAATGTATAGCTGTTGTTGACGTAAATTTGACACTTAGGTAATAGATTTAGCTATCACTTTGCCGCAACGCGTCCGATCCGGATGTGCGTGGGCCTTTACATTGAACTATGAAACATAAAACAAGATTTTCGTGTCCGGATTTTTTCGTGTTCAACATTTATAAGCGGGGCCGGTGGTGTAGTGGTAAGCGTAATTACCTCGCACCCCAGCAGGCCTGGGTTCTATCCCAGTCAGCGCCGCCGGGATGTTCTGAGGCATAACATCTCTGATCACGGAGGCAAGCAAAGCCGTTGGTCCCCGGTTCTTCAAGATCGACGGAAAACAAAATCAAGGAAAAAAAAATTTATAATATCGCTTTCCCACAGTTGACCTAATGACTCATCCAGCCTTAAGATGTTCGGCCCAGTAGAATAAATAACAACTCCTGTTGTAGAAGAATTATGCTTTTTTACAGTAATTCAAAAATCAGACGAGTGTATCTAGATCATATCTTTCTCATATCCATCACAAAATCATGAATCATTTTTTTTTCCTTTGGTTTGTTTTTTCCGTCGATCTTGTTTTCCGTGCTGAGCACCAATGCTACCGACGTGCCAGGAAGGCAGCTCCCACACCTGGACCCTACCTATCGACCTATCAACTCATGAACCGGGGACCAACGGCTTTACTTCCCATCCGAAGGAAGGCGTGATCAGAGATGTTATGCCTCAGAACATCCCGGCGGCGCCGACTGGGATTGAACCCAGACCTGCTAGGGAGAGAGGTAATCACGCTTACCACTACACCACCGGCGCCGTTATCATGAATCATTGTTATGATTTCATGAGATGGCAAGTTTTTTTTTTCATTTCATGATTTTTTATTCATGAAAATTCCAATTTGTTCTCGTGTAGATCATATCTAAAAAGCGTGTCGTGTTAGAGAATATATTGATTCTAAACTTTAATTCAGGAGACCATAAGAATTTTAAATATGGTAAATTATCTCTGTTATTGAAAGTCGTGTTAGATCTTTTGACGAATGATGTATAGATAGCATAGATAGCGAATCATATATAGATAGTATAGATAGCAAATCGATGCTTGCCTTTTTTGGGTGACTGACGAATCAATCTGCATGATTCTATTTCCGAAAGTTTTATGATAATGTCTAAGCTACATTTTGGTCTCTTTTTAAATAATTTCACTTTTTTAAATGATTCACTTTTTTGTCATCATTTTAGTCACTAATTCTCTATTTTTATTGCTTAACACTGCTATCAGCCCTGTAAACGAATCATTAGTTTTTCAGCTTCCAGCTTCCGATCAGATCGATCACAGTTTTACGGCTACGCAAACCTATTATACCAGGCTTTTCTTTAAATGAAATATACGCACTGCAAAATACGGCTGATTTCGAGTTGCCGATAATAGAACAGCTGGATGACATGCAGTTCAAATGGAAAGGTTGCCAAAGAAAAAGAGGTTGCCGACAATAGTCAAACTTACCTGAGGAGTTTGAAGCGGAATGGAATGGAATGCAGATAAATGTAAACAAACAAACACGTGCGTGACGCTAAGAAATTACTAATAGAAGGGCGAACGCTGCTTAGATTGACGAATACGCAAACCCCCCTATAATATTTTTCTTTGATTATTTTTCTGATTTTTAGACAAAGTTTTATCAAACTTGCCCGTAAAAAAAATCCAATAAATTGTCATAAATCCATTGTCATTGAAATCATGATATTTACTGTCAAAACATTCGACATTTTTGGCGATTACCAACGAAATTCATGGTTCTCAACAATAAAAATAATGGTATTTGAGAAATTTACAGAAAAAAAGCATCTTAACATTAAAAAAAAAAACTGATTTTTCTCTAACAAATTTGATCTCATCACTTTCATGGTTTGAGCATTGTATCGTTAAAAATCGAAATAAACTTTTTCTCCCGTACAAAAATATAACAATAAATTAAAATCACAATGAAATTCATGGTTCTCAACAATAAAAATAATGGTATTTGAGAAATTTACAGAAAAAAAGCATCTTAACATTAAAAAAAAAACTGATTTTTCTCTAACAAATTTGATCTCATCACTTTCATGGTTTGAGCATTGTATCGTTAAAAATCGAAATAAACTTTTTCTCCCGTACAAAAATATAACAATAAATTTTATTGTACTCGAAATTCAACAGTAAACATCGTTGTAATTTCATTATTTTATTATAATTATTTTCTTCCGGGTGGAAATTCATGGTTCTCAACAATAAAAATAATGGTATTTGAGAAATTTACAGAAAAAAAGCATCTTAACATTAAAAAAAAAACTGATTTTTCTCTAACAAATTTGATCTCATCACTTTCATGGTTTGAGCATTGTATCGTTAAAAATCGAAATAAACTTTTTCTCCCGTACAAAAATATAACAATAAATTTTATTGTACTCGAAATTCAACAGTAAACATCGTTGTAATTTCATTATTTTATTATAATTATTTTCTTCCGGGTGGATTTAGTCGAACATCGGAAAAAAGGGATCGCCTAAAAAAGGGTTGGATGTATTTCAGTTACATAAAACCAAAAATTAATAAGCTTCTTTATCATTAATGATCAGCGATAAAATAGTAAAGATAGTTAAGAAGGATTTATCTTCTTCTTCTTATTTTTATTACGTCACCACCAGCGAATCCAAACACATAAAGCAACCAACGATACAGACAAAACGGTTGCTACGACTACCATGACAAACTCGCTCTGTAACAAAGCTCGATCCGAGTGGTAGAAGGATAATGATATATTACTTGCCTGCTTTGTTGCAATATACACGGATGAGGACATAGCTTGATATGAATCGGGAAAAGACATAACAAAAAAATTCCCATTAACACACGTGTATCATCTTCGGCTTTACTTCGTGAAGCAGCTTGCCAACAATTTGCTCGTTTCCTTCTACCGCCCCGAATGAGTCGGGTCGCACGAGCTGCTTGTCATGAAAAAGAACGGTGAAGATTATATCATTATTGTTTTCAACTTCTGACATAGCGTTATTATTCGGTTCGTTGATCGCTTGTTATTTTGTCATATGGAGATATTTTTGATTCCTTGGTCACCACTGATTAATTTCACAGGCTTTCAACTTAGTGTTCATTGAGTACTACCACAGTTGTTTTGAGAGTTCTTTAGGCCTGTGCCATTTTTGTATTAGTATTATTGTATGGCAAAGAACAGGGTGAGCCAGAGTATGTCATCGCTTTCTCAAATATGTGATTCTCAATGTGTAAAATGAATAGGGGAAATGCCCCTAATTTGGTCCCATACTTAAATTCAGCAATCGACTAAATTTTCAATATCGATATGGATATTAAGTACCGTTCCAATGATGCGTTCATGTAGATAAAATTGATAAATAGCAGATTTTTAGCGATGGGCCCATTCTTAGATCCATAGGCCAACATTAGAGCCATTTCCCTTATATGTTCAAGTTTTTTTTAAGTGTGTAAAATGTCAGCTAGTATTGATAGTTGCATTATAAATTTCATTAGTTTTCGATTTCAAGCAGCCATGGACGAGAAACGGGAGGATGTTATAAATGTATGTAATTTCTTGTGATATCTTATCGAAACGGAAATCTCTCCGAGTGAGTAAAGAAACCATGCTTGAAAAACCCTTACAAAATCAGGTATTAAATGCATAGCCTGATCTCCACAAGTACTGGAACTGAAACGTGCGTGCCAGCTCAGATTCATTTTCGTGACGATTATGGCTGGTAATCAAAGCACCCTCCCCATGGACTGAGGTTGACGGTACTGAAGCAAAGGGTTATGTTTAATCTATTTATATTTGCAACGATGATGATTTCCCATAATGCTTCAGTATGCCTTAATCGATTAATTGTTTGTTGTTAATAGAACTTGCTTGATGAAATCGACTGCTTCATGCAGACTGAGCAATTCTGATTATAGTATCAGATTTGTTGTGTATACAGAGGGAATGGGAGTTTACCTGTGCGCCGCAAATCCAGAGAATCCGAAAAACAATACGACCCATGAATGTTACATCGACAGCCAATAACCACTTTGCCACCCCTCCAGGAAATGGCCAGAGTCTCATACCAAAACCCATATCGTGACAACTATGGTCAATGTTGGTCATATTGTTTGTTCAATATCTTCAAAAACATCGAGCCTTCATCTAAACAACCTTACCTTTCCTGATACTGTTTGAAAAGATAAGATGGTGTTTTCGGTAGCAAATTTCAAAAGGCGTTGTCTATAACATGTCACAAACATCAACACAATATTTGTATTCAATTTATGTGACCTTACTTGAATTCAAGTTGAAAATGCGATATTTTTACGGCCACCAAAGTCATACACCGGTGCACGCCGCCGCACAGTGGCACGAATATGAATAAAGACGGTCAAAAATATTTTCTACCCTTTTTCGACGTTTTAGAGACTGGGTGTCTTGGGAGAAGTTGCTCAAAATTATAACTCGCATCTTTTGAAATACACACCTGAATAATCTTTAAGCTAGTATTACACATCCAAGTTCTAACTTTTTCCAGTTACGAGATAATGGTTCCATGTCTTGGACAAAGTTGCAGCGCAGTTGATTTCATGAACATTTGCCAAAGACACCAAATTTCTACATCATATCTCTGTAGAGCTATAATAGATTTTCTTTTAAGACTACCTTAATATTGGTTTTTTAAGTTAATTAGTGCTTTTTTCAAATTTGATCAATTTATGATGTTCTAAGAAATTGTTGGCATCATTAAAATATACAACTTTGCTGAATACACCAATGCTTTCCATTGACATCCATGTGATATACAGCCCATCAAGCGTTTTTGTGACGTCATATTCAACGGCTTGAAAAGAGGGTGGGCGGGCCCTGGCGGGGTCTAAAACTGGTTGTATTTTGAAGATAACCTTATAAAATAGTACTTCTGAAAATTTCAGCGTTGGGTACTGAGGGGTACCTAGCCAAATCTCGATTCGAAAATGTCAATATTATATACAGCCTATCGAACGGTTTTGTGACACCATATTGAACGGCCCGAAAAGATGGTAGGCGGCACCTGGCAGGGTTTAAAACCGATTGAATTTCGAAGATTACATTATAAAATAATACTCCTGAAAAGTTCAGCGTTAGGAGCTATGAATCAATGATTTTAACCTACACATGTTTGAACTTGCAAATTATTTAAATTGTGCTTGAAAATGAAAATGAAAATGATTTTGATTTCTCATGTTATTCTGCATTTGATTTTGAATCGCATGAGGGATTTGGTTCAAGTCATAATGTGTCCATTTCCTTGGGGGCATCCAAAACATATCTGGACTTGAAAAAATTGATGCTTTATAATTTATATATAAATATTATTATTTTAATCTTTCCGTATATTTAATGAAGCTGTAAATGTTAAATGAAATATCACAGTAATGGCATTGTGCATATATCTTTTATGCATTTTTATTTTCATGTTTTACTTACTGCTACTTTATAACCTGCAGTTTATGCAAGCTTTTTTGCAGACACAATGATTCAACGTATCATAATGATTTGTTTGAAATTATGTGTGGTAATATTTATTGTAATGTACCTAAATTAAATACCATTAGAAAAAAAAAAATACTGTGTATTTGGTAGATATATTCGACTCTTTATAATTATTTTCGACGCACAGTGATTAAAAACAATAGTCTTTATAAAAAAATTGATGTTAAGTTAAGTGATAAAAAGTATCATTAAGTGGTAATAAAAACAACAACGATAAAATAAGTGATAAGAATTTTTAAGTGATAAGCGGAATTGATCAAAACAAATCGAATTGAAGAAGAACCAAGAAAAAATGGCATCAACACCAGTACAAAATGGTTACAATAACAAAGATTTTGTTGAAAAGACCATTGTTAATCTACCAAAGCATAAACAAATGTCTGCTTTGGAAAAAAAAAACGCAATGCCTAATGGGTACAAAGTTTCGCCAAAAATTTCACCATCAGCAGTTAGCGATAAAGCCAGTATTGATTATCATTTGGAAAATTTCATAATGAATCGCAAAATAGCACTGAATGGTGGCAACGAACTAAGAATAGATGATAAAAATATATCATTGCACATAAATAATGCGTTCGTTACAACGTTTGCCTCGCAACATTCGCAAAAGCAACTTGGATATGACAACACTATAAAGGGTAATTCCAACAACGGCAGTTCGTTTCCTCATCCTAAAAGACCTCATAGTATTGCTGTTGAACCACAATTGCAACGAATAAAAAGTAATGATGAAAAATCAAACTTCCATATAAATGCTGGTAATGTAATACAACAAGAGCCTCTTTATAATGCCTTTTATTCAACGATACAAAAGAACAGCGAGCATCGGTCCATAGCATCCCCAATAAGTTCACTAAAAACAACTAAACAGGAAGGTGACATTTATACATTACCTGTACCGGTTACTGCACACTCCAATTCAATGGTACCCCCAGCAGTACCTCAAAGACGATCGCAGAGCATCCCTAGACAAAATACAACTAACAGCAGTAACACCCCTCCTGTATTACGTCCTAGAAGCTTAGATCGCAATACTCCATTGGCTCAGCAGCAACCTCCGATCAAGCGTTTGTCACAACCTGGTTTACCCAATATGCGAATTCCAAATGCACCTGGAATGCGTCAATCTATTACATTTCACGGTCAGTTGTTCGATCAAGGTGTTATTTATAGCAATATGAATGAACTAGCTGCAAAGAATGTGGGATCGATTGATAGAAAACAACCACGCCCGATTTCATTCGCATATGGCACCGTTCCGGACCAAGCATTTTTAGAGAAACAGCTGCGAATATACTCCGAGCAGCTTCGTACAATAACAGAAAGCGTGAAGCGATATTCAGAACAAGCCAAGTTGTTGCAGGAATTGAAGAAACAAAAACAACAAAACAGCAATCATAGTACAACTCCCATGTCGAAGCAGCATCCAACATTGCAGCCCTCGCAAACACCTCCTCCTGGGGATATTGTGAACGAAGAAGTACAAACACCTTCTCACCAGTTGAAATTATTTCTGGAAAGTATTCGTAGCTCAATGCGCGAACCAGAAATGAACGATGAATCTTATGGCCATGACGATGATGACGAAGAAGGTAAAGGAATAACTGAAACTGTCGAACCGGATAAAATACCCACGAAAACGGATAATTTCCGAAAAGAATCATCTGGTGATGTAAAAACTCCTTCAGATCAGTTGCGGCAGTTTTTAGATGCTATTAGATCAAACCAACCGGATACTAGTAAAACCGATCTTAAACACTTGTGTAACAATAATGTGAAGTCAAAATCACTGGATAATGCAACGATTATTATTACTTCAGTTAATGAGATAGATGCCAAAAATAAACCAATGGAAAAGCTGATCGACAGTAGTGTCGAACCGAAAAATGATTTAAAACCATTCGATGTTAAAAATCAGGCAAAGTTATCGATCAACATTGCGAAAACATCCAAAACGGTCGATCAAATTTTAGACAAGTTTCTTCTTCTTGCATTGAATGCAAAGAGTGCGGATTCAGTCGAATATTTGAAAAAATGTTCGGATGCATTAAAACAAACATCTGAGCAAATACGATTGTTCAATATGGCATACGGAGGTAGTAATGGTAGCAGTTTTAATGGAACTGAAGTATGCAAAAATTCATCAGATGACAGCTCGTGTAGTAGTACTACACCTGGCTCCATACGCGAAGCAGTGCAAAGCTTATTAACACAACCCAGAAATGGGTTCCAAATCATGGATGATCGAATGGCGCTTTTCATTGATATTCTTGACACGCAGGATAAATTCAGTCAGGTAATTTTTTATTACCTTTAACTACCACTATTCACATAACAGTTCCATATTCTGCGGATTTCCTATTTGCATTGAAGTGTTATGCGAATAGCGGCAGTTAGCATGTTTTCAAGTGGTTTATCTTCATAATTGTTTTGTATTGTCCTTCTTATCTTCGTTTTACTTCTGTCAGAGAATTTTTTTTAAATTACATAGATCTAATTTTGTAATAGTGAACAAATTTGTTGAAATTCACAACTGCCGCTATTCGCATAACATTTCCATGTCCTATCTACATGCGAATAGTGGCAGACAAGAAGTTCACAAAACTACAAAACGTATCACGTTTTACCGCACAAATATACATTAAAAAAATGTTTTGTTGTGCTTTGCAGGTTGGAAATTATCTACAACGGGTCTTGTTTTTCTTCTTAACTGTAAATTTTCACGCAAAACAAATGGCATTAGCATCAAATGTAAGTGTGGATTTCTTACATCCTCTGCATTTTTTCTTACAACAAATGTTATTTCAGTTCTTTCAACGGACTGTTTCAGAAGCGCTCAAACAAGCTTTTCCAGAATTCATATTTTCATATAAAACCATCAAGAGAAGATATTAAATTGGAAATCGAACACGATAATTTAACGAACATCACAATTATTTAAAAATCTTTTACCATATTACACAATATTTCATGCTTTAAAACATCACATATTCTGTAATTTTTTTTGTACAAATCTGTATTAGAATCTTACGTTTTCCAGTAAGTGTAAACAGATATATGTATTGCCATTGAGGAGCCGTATATCCATTTGATATGTGTATCTATACAGAACCGTATTCAGTTGTTGGCAGAGTTGGCACTAGCTGGGCAAGCATTTTAGAGAGTATGAAAGATCCTACAACCATAATACCCGAATACCATTACCACGAATGGCACCTTACCCCAAGTACAATTACCCCGGAAACCATTACTCCAAAAACCCATTACCCCGAATGTTACATTATCTCGAAATAGTTTTCATTGTCATTATTTGTCATTTTGTCATTATTTGTCAAAATAGAATGAAGGATGTGATAGGGTAACAACGGGAAGCAAAAAAATATTTTTATTGAATATTGGAAGAAGAATCAATTATGATTTTTCCTTCTTGGATCACGAGTTGCTCTTTCGTTGGTGTTTTATTGAATGAACTCTACTCTTTTTATCATGATCTACTGTAGAATTCCAGGCCAAATAGCAAAACAAAATATTGCTTGAAAATAACAATTGTTTGTTATGGGTAGGGTTGTTTACAGGTAATTTCTCAACTATTCATTATTTTAAGGACGAATCTTAAAAGCCTAAAGATCTCCAAAATCCATTACCGACCCGATTACCGAAATTACCGGATTCAAGTACTGTCGGTGCTCGGGTCAGTAATGGAATCCGTGAGCTCCCGAATTCGAAGTGAAACAGATCCAATTGTCCAAATCCAAATAAAAAAAAAAGATTAATCTACACTGCGAAGTCATTAGCATCACTATTTCAAAAGATCAAATTAAAAACCAACTAAACAATTATAGAAATAATGCATAGCATGAAAGTAAAACGGAGTGATCATTGTATGTACACTGGAGTCGCTTTTTACGCGGGTGATACGTCCGCGTAAAAAAACCGCGTAAACAAAAACCGCGTAAAAAAAAACGGCGTAAAAAGCGACTCTAGTGTAGAACAATAAACCGCGTAAATTCTGAAATCCGTGTAAAAAAACTAAAATCCGCGTAAAAAAAACCGCGTAAATTCCGAAATCCGCGTAAAAAACCGTGTTAATTCCGAAATCCGCGTAAAAAAAAGACCGTTTCAAAACCCCGTAAAAAGCGACGCCAGTGTAGTCTACTTTTGCTAGACGAAATAAACAAATAAACTCACACTTTAAATTTAAATAAACACACATTTAAATGTTTAAGACTATGATTTTAATACAAAAATACGAACAAAAGCGTAATTACCGGTAAACAACCATGTGTGAAATGAAGTTTTAATCAAAATGACGTATGAGAAAAAGTTGTAGGAAAAAATTATGTATTCTGGTAAAATATTATAAAAAGTGTTTAAGACATAAATACCAGGAAATGTCCCTTTCACTCAGTAATCCATTAGGTAATTAGGTAAATTTTGAGTTTATTTTCATTTTGATCTTTGATAATGATGATTTAACTAAACAAATGGTATTTATTTGTAATTTGATACTGAATCAATTGAATTGAAGTAGTATAAATTAGTCGTAATATTGCTTGTATTATTTTCAGGACCTACAATCTGAGATTGAATCACATCGTGTAGTGTATGACCGCTTGGACAATACTGGTAGAAAACTGTTAGGATCATTAACGTCACAAGAAGATGCTGTAATGTTGCAACGTCGTTTGGATGAGATGAATCAGAGATGGAATCACCTGAAATCAAAGAGCATTGCTATAAGGTATGTATGTTTTAATTTTTCCATTTCTTTGAACTGCAATGCACCGAATTCCGGACATTTAGTCCATAAATCTGGACACGTTGATTATCAAGGCCAAATTTGATTCAAATGCATAAAATGTATGATAATCTTATGCTACCCATAATCGCGCATCATTCATATCTTTGCTTAATTTCTTATTCATGTGGGACAGTTTTACGACTATGATTTAGTTCATGTAACATAATTATTATATCGCCAAAAAAAAAAAAATATTTTCCCACGTGGATGTAATACAGTACTTACTTACCAATCATGCTAAGACCTTGTTGTCCTCTGCTGTCCGAAGAAGCTGTCCCCCTCTTTTTTTTAACTTTATTAGAGAGATTTTTAGCCGTTGGCTAGTTCATCTCTAATGTCCCCCTCTACTCGATCCGTGGCCACACTTCGCCAGCCTCGTAGTCTGTGAAGTAGAAGGCGACTTGCGGACCCTTCATACTTGGTCGATCCATTTTGCCCGCTGCGCGCCTCTTCTTCTTGTTCCTGTGGGGTCGCTTTCGAGAACCATTTTCACTGGGTCGTCGTGCGGCATTCTTACGACGTGCCCAGCTCACCATAGTCGCCCAATTTTTGCAATTTGGACAATGGGTGGTTCTCCTAGCAGCTGGTGCAATTCGTGGTTCATTCGCCTCCTCCACGTTCCGTCATCCATTTGCACTCCACGTCCACCTATGGTCCTCCACGAGCATAGTCCAGGTCTCGTGGCCGTAGAGGTCCACCGGTCTAATAAGCGTCTTGTAGATAGTTAACTTCGTGCGGCGGCGATTTTTATTCGACCGGAGCGTCTTCCGGAGTCCAAAGTAGGCACGATTTTCAGCCATAATGCATCTTTGAATTTTTCTGCTGGTATCATTTTCGGCGGTCACCAGTGAGCCCAAATACACGAACTCATCGACCACCTCAATTTCATCACCGTCAATCTAAACTCGGGGTGGGAGGCTAACATTGTCTTCCCTAGAACCTTTTCCTTTCATGTATTTTGTCTTTGATGCGTTGATGGCAAGTCCAATCCGCCTAGCTTCAGCCTTCAGTCTGATGTAGGTTTCCGCATCGTCTCAAAGTGCCGTGCCATGATGTTGATGTCATCGGCGACGCCAAGAAGCTAGATGAACTTCCTGAATATCATGCTACTCGTGTCTATTTGGAAGTATAGGATCTTTGCTTAATTTCTTATTCATATGGGACAGGTTTACGACTATGATTTAGTTCATGTAACATAATTATTATTTCGCAAAAAAAAAAATATTTTCCCACGTGGATGTAATACAGTACATACTTACCAATCATGCTAAGACCTTGTTGTCCTCTGCTGTCCGAAGAAGTCGTCCCCCTCTACTCGATCCGTGACCACACTTCGCCAGCCTCGTAGTCTGTGAAGGGTCCGCAGGTCGCCTTCTACTTGGTCGATCCATTTTGCCCGCTGCGCGCCTCTTCTTCTTGTTCCTGTGGGGTCGCTTTCGAGAACCATTTTCACTGGGTCGTCGTGCGGCATTCTTACGACGTGCCCAGCCCACCATAGTTGCCCAATTTTTGCAATTTGGACAATGGGTGGTTCTCCTAGCAGCTGGTGCAATTCGTGGTTCATTCGCCTCCTCCACGTTCCGTCATCCATTTGCACTCCACGTCCACCTATGGTCCTCCACGAGCATAGTCCAGGTCTCGTGGCCGTAGAGGTCCACCGGTCTAATAAGCGTCTTGTAGATAGTTAACTTCGTGCGGCGGCGATTTTTATTCGACCGGAGCGTCCTCCGGAGTCCAAAGTAGGCACGATTTTCTGCCATAATGCGTCTTTGAATTTCTCTGCTGGTATCATTTTCGGCGGTCACCAGTGAGCCCAAATACACGAACTCATCGACCACCTCGATTTCATCACCGTCAATCTAAACTCGGGGTGGGAGGCTAACATTGTCTTCCCTAGAACCTCTTCCTTTCATGTATTTTGTCTTTGATGCGTTGATGGCAAGTCCAACACGCCTAGCTTCAGCCTTCAGTCTGATGTAGGTTTCCGCATCGTCTCAAAGTGCCGTGCCATGATGTTGATGTCATCGGCGACGCCAAGAAGCTGGATGAACTTCCTGAAGATCATGCTACTCGTGTCTATCTTAGCTCTTCTGATCACACCTTCTAACGCGATGTTGAATAGCAGACACGAAAGTCCATCTCCTTACCGTAACCCCCATTGAGATTCAAAGGGGCTCGAGAGTGTCCCCGATACTCGAACAACACACATCACTCGATCAATCGTCGCCTTGACCAATCGCGTCCGTTTAACCGGAAATCTGAACTCGTGTATAATCTGCCATAGCTGTTCTCGATCGATTGTGTCGTATGCGGATTTGAAATCGCTGAACAAACATTGTGGGGCACGTTGTTTTCGCGACATTTCTGCAGAACCTGCTGAATCACGAAAATTTGGTCCGTGGTAGCGCGGGCACCCATGAATCCCACCTGGCATTGCCCTACGAGCTATCTTGAAAATGGTGACAGGCGGCTGCATATAATCTGGGAGAGTACTTTGTAGGCGGCGCTCAGCAGTGTGATCGCGCGGTAGTTGCCGCAATCGAACTTGTCGCCCTTTTTGTAGACTGGGCATACGAGGCCTTCCATCCACTCCTCCGGTAATATCTCCTCCTCCCAAATCTTGGCAATTACCCTGTGCAGCGCTCTAGCCAGTGTTTCACCACCGTATTTTAATAGCTCAATTGGTAGTTGATCTACACCAGTTGCTTTGTTGTTTTTCAGCCGACCGATCTTCTCCTTAACTTCTTGAAGATCAGGAGCCGGTAGCCTGTCGTCTTCTGCGCGTGCTCTAAGGTCTGTTGCCGTGCCACCTTCGTTTTCTGCTGCATCACCGTTGAGGTGCTCGTCATAGTACTGCTTCCACCTATCAATCACTTCACACTCGTTCGTGTGAAGGTTACCGTCCAAGTCCTTGTACATATCGACCTGCGGCACGTAGCCTTTGCGCGAACTATTTAGCTTCTCGTAGAACTTCCGTGTGTCGTTTACGCGGTACAGATTGTAAATCTCCTCGCGATCTAGGTCTTCCAGCTGACGCATCTTCCTTCGGAAAACCGAGTTTTGTCTGTTCTGCGCTTGTCTGTTTCGCTCCACATTCAATCTCGTGGTATTGCAGCATTCTCTCCCGTGCTGCATTCTTCTCCTCTACACTAATAAAATTCCACACATATTTATTGACGAATTTCCATGTCAAATTCCACATGATTTTCATGTGACCACACATAAACAAAATCCATCCAGAAGCACACATGAAATTTATGAGTCAAATTAATAGTATGTGTGGTTACACATGGCTTTCATTTGTTGATCACATTGCAAAAAATCACGCACAGGCTACGCCACCCAGCTGTGTCCATGTTTCAGCTGGTAATTTTTTGTTATCATATGACTCGGGGAGGCGTAAAGTAGGAACTTGTGAGGACTTCGATCTCGCATGTTAGAAATATTGAGGAAGAAGTGAAGAGAATATCTTCTATTTCGGCCTCGATCACAAACATGCGAGATCAGATTGCTGCTCAAATTGATAACGCGTTGAAGACCGGTATGGAAGCTATCCGTTTAAATGTAAATGGTACCCTGAAGAAAGCCGTTGGCGGACTTGAAATATTATTAAATGAAAAATTGGAAAATATGACTAGTTCATTTTCGAGAATTATTGCGTACAAAAATTTAGTTGCAATGAATAATAGCAGTGGATCTGGGCCGATTCCCTCTGAAGCGGGTCAAATCCCCGATGGTAATAGTAATAGTCATGACGAAGAGAATTCTACTAATGATAAAGTTAAATGTAGTTTCGCGGATGCTTTAAAAAACGGACAAGGGGACGGTAAAAGTAAGGATATCAGTAAAAATAAAGTTGAAAATGATAAAAGTAAGTTTGAAAGTAAAAAACTGAACAACCGTAAGGCTCGCCTGGTCATTGTGATTAAACCTAAAGAGTCCAAACAAGACTGCGAGGAAACTTGCAAGTTTTTGAAAACAAACCTGGATTCAAAAACACACAAAATCAGTAACTTTAGAAACGGGAAAGATGGCTCCATTATTGTTGAGTATGCAACAGGATACAATGTAAATGAGGTGAAAAAGGGCATTGAAAGCAATTTGGGTGAAAACTACAACGCTGTTGTTCCCACATCGGTGCCAATGTTAAAAATGATGGGCATGAGCGATCAGTATTCCTCCGATGTCTTCATTGACTTCTTAAAAAGTCAAAATGAAGACATCGCAAATAATGATGTAAAAGTAGTTAACATGTTTTAAAATCCACGCTTCACTTACAACAAGTTTAGTGTTGTGATTGAAGTCGATATCGAGACGTATAAATGTTTGTTATGTGCGAAAAAAGTAAATGTAGGGTTTGATCGGTGCTCGATAGTTCCCGCGATTAATGTTTTGCGATGCTTCAGATGTGGAGAATTTGGGCATTAAAGCACGGATTGCAAAAATTGCGAACGATGCTCTAGATGCAGCAAACAACATAGCACCTCTAAGTGTACGTCAACTGTATTGAAATGCGTTAATTGTTTAAAAACTAATAAAGAGCGTAAATTAAATCTGGACGTCAACCACGCAGCATTTAGTTCTAATTGTTTTGTGTATAAAAAACTATATGATCAGAAAAAAAGCAGCTTACATTTCAATAAATAGCAACCAAGTTCCAGTAGTAATGTTAGTAAATTATAGATTTTGTATTTGAATATTGCGGGGTTATCTACAAACTACGTAACATTACGTCAGATTGTAGAAGATAATCGTCCACTTTTGGTTTTGTTAGCAGAAACACATATTGTAGAAATTGAATCTTTTGATCAGTATAGCATTCCGGGATATAAAGCTGCTGCTTGTTTGTCACATTCGAGGCACACTGGCGGTGTTGCTATTTATGTCAAAGAATCAGTTCAATTCAATCTTCGCCAACACGAAGTTATTGATGGCAATTGGTTCTTAGGCATTACAGTTGAACGTGGCATGAAGATGGGTAATTATGGTGTTTTATATCATTCTCCCAGTTCAAGTAATCAGCGTTTTATTGAAATTTTAGAGAACTGGTTCGAGACATTTTTAGATTCTAGTAAATTAAATATACTTGCGGGTGATTTTAACATTAATTGGCATGATACTAGCAATTCGAACCATCTGAAGCAATAAGCTGATTTCTTTAAACAATTAGTAAGTGAATGTACGCGTATTTCCCGGCAAAGTAGAACTTTGATTGACCATGTTTATTCTAATTTTGATTATGTCAGTTCAGTTACTCAAGCTGATTTGAAAATAACCGATCATGAAACTTTAGTAATTAATGTCTTAGACAGTGTTAACGATAACGATAATTTTGTAAAATTGAAGTGCTGGAGGAAATATTCGAAGCAAACTGTTTCGAATCTTGTTGAGAGAAGCGTGGATTTTCCATTAGTTACCGGAACTTTAGATGAAGATGCAGCTGTTCTTACTAACGTTTTGAAAACTTGTACCAATAAATTAGTTGAACAAAAGTTTGTTTCTTTGAAAAACTCGAACAGCTGGTACAATTTGGATCTTTTGCGTCTTAAACGTAAGAGGGACAAATGGTACAAAAAGTTTTGTAGATCTAATAGTGATAATCATTGGAATAGGTACACGGTCGCGCGTAATAAATATTCACAATCGATTAAGAAAACTCGATGTGAATATATTCAGAGGAAAATTGATCAGCATCAAAACAACAGCAAAGAGTTATGGAAAATTTTGAAATCTTTGATGAAGCCTAGTAATTGTAAATCGCGGACCATAACTTTTGATGGCATATTAGAACAGTCAGAACCAGTAATTGCTTCTAAGTTTAATGACTATTTTGTCGCGAGCTTTTCACTGATCAATCAATCTATTGAACTGATCAATGAACCGGACGAAATAAAACAGCCGATTAATAGTAATTGTAGATTTAATGGTTTTCACCCAATTACATTAGATGAACTTAAAAATATTTGCTTTTCATTAGGAAAAACGGCTGGAGTAGATAATGTTAATACTAGATTGCTTTCATGTCATTTGACACACTCTGCGGGACCTTATAAATCAATCATTGCAATCTGGGCACGTGCCGCATATTTGGAAAAAATCTTTAGTTATTCCTATACAAAAAGTTGCTGGGACGATTAAAGCCGAAGAGTTTCGTCCCATCAACATGTTGCACACATTAGAGAAAATTTCAGAACTTGTTGTAAAAGGCTAGCTATTAGAATTTTTAAATAGTAACTGTTTGTTGATACCGGAACAATCGGGATACCGGGAAGGCCATTCTTGTGGAACCGCGTTAAACTTAGTGTTAGCTAAATGGAAAGAAAATTTGGAGCATAAAGATACGATTGTTGCTGTGTTTTTGGATCTAAAACGCGCTTTTGAGACAATTTCTAGGCCCTTATTGTTGAGAACAATCAAGCGCTTTGGAATTTCGGATTCTGCATACAAATGGTTTGAAAGCTATTTATCTGACAGAACACAAAGGACTGTTTTTAATGATTTTGTATCTTGTCCCGTTGACAATGACCTTGGAGTGCCTCAGGAAAGTGTATTAGGGCCCCTTTTATTTATTATGTATATAATAATATATATATATATATAGTTTTACGGTTTTGTGATATTAATCTTTTTGCTGACGATACTGTGTTGTTCATTGCAGCTAAAGATTTAGAAGAAGCCGTTTCACGCTTGAATGAAGATTTGCGTTCTCTAAGTAGATGGTTGAAGTATAAACAATTGAAATTGAATATAAGTAAAACTAAATTCATGGTAATTTCGCGGAATCGTGTAGATGATGATGTCTTTGTTGTTATTGATGATGAGACATTTGATCGCGTTCAGGAAACTAAATATCTTGGCGTGATTATTGATGACAAACTCAAGTTCAATTCTCATATTGACAATGTCATCAAGAAAATTGCCAAGAAGTATGGAATTCTATGTCGCTTGAAAAACGATTTAACTATTGGTAGTAAAATATAGTTATACAAATCAATCATCTCCCCTCATCTAGACTTTTGCCCTTCCATTTTATTTTTGGCCAATGAAACACAAATATCGAGATTACAGCGTTTGCAGAATAAAGTAATGCGTTTGATTTTAAGATGTAATAGATTCACTTCCTCAACTTTTATGCTGGACGCTTTGCAATGGCTGTCATTGAAGCAAAGAATTGTGTTTTTGACTATGGTGTTCATTTTTAAAGTAGTTAACGGTTTGCTGCCTCGATATTTGTGTGATCGGATTGAAAGAGGAAGTGATTTTCATAGATATAACACTAGAAACGCGGATGAAGTAAGAACACCACATCTAAGACAATTTTTGCTTCACAAAATTCATTATTTTTCAAAGGTATAAATGTTTTCAATTCGATGCCTAGACACATCAAGCGTGCAACTACACTTACAGAATTCAAGAGACGCTGCATTTCAAATGTAAAAGCTGTTTATTGAGCAGTTAAATTTTTATGAATGGATAAATCATGTATCTTGACGGATTATTTTGTATGGAGACTGTCATAACGACATTTTAGTAATTTGTGTAGCATATACAAAAAACTACATTGTTTGCCTCGATGGTGATGATGGATTTTTAAATTTTTGATTTTGTAGTAGTAATAGTAAAAATAGCTTTGAGTAGTCTATAATGGTTTGAGCCTCGCGCGCGGAATACAGGTATAAATGACTAATACGTGGAAATTGTGGCAAAAGCCTTGAATTAGTAAAGGGTTGGCTGGAAGTCGTTTCCTTGGATATAGTCCTAGCACTGCCGAAGCTTAAACGTGTAAATCCCAGGTCACGTGTAAATGGAAGTATTGTCGAGGACTATACTTGGACTTTTGATAACTAGTTACACCTTTGAATGTTTTTGGTTGATGCCTATAGCATATTTAACAGGACATTTATATCTGTAATTGTAACCAGCTCTATTTTGTTTGCAAACCTGGTTAAAATGTTTATATTTAATTATCTTAAAGATAACTCGTCCAGCTCAAACCTTTGTAGGGGTAAGAGGTGGGACCATCATCATCATCATCATCATCATCACGAGAGCTAGGTATTCTGCTTCTTCCATTTTGTAGCCCATAATAGTGTAATACAGTAAGGTGGGGCAAAAGTTCGACCTCAGTGAAAAAATTAAGATTTCTCAAAACTCCAAGCATTGGACTTGGACTACAGTCAGTGATATTCTATTACTTTATATTTTCTATACCGGTCCCTACATTTTTCCATACATTGTACTCTCCTTTGGTCGATGTTCTACGTAATGTTATTTTGATTATATAATTATATATGTCATTAGAAGCTGATGTGATTTTTATGTTAAAGTAAAAGGAACTTTAAAACATGATAACTAATGCTCATATTGTATGCCCAGGACTCATCGCCCACATCACAACATTTTTCTAATGTCCTCAGTAAAATTGTCCGTATATTTAATGTATACCAGAATCTATCATAATACAAATCAAACCGATTTTCTGGAGTACTCAGGGCGATAGTGCCACTCAGAAATATTCCTAGAAATGTGATCAAAACAAACTAAAAGCAACACCCATTGTGCGAATAATCAAATCTCAAACCGATTTTCTGGAGTACTCAGGGCGATAGTGCTACTCAGAAATATTCCTAGAAATGTGATCAAAACAAACTAAAAGCAGCACCCATTGTGCGAATAATCAAATCTCATGAGCTTTAAATGATTCGATCATTTGTGATTATATTGAATTATATCGTGTATACAATTCGGCATTTTTTAGGCGTCCTTGGGTAAATGGCTAAAATCTATCATGGAACCAGAAACTTTCATGCTGCACATTGTATTTAAAGAATTGACAGTCTAATGGCATGGTTTTGTTCATATTGGCATAATATTATGAATTAACTTCGCAGAACAGAACTGTCGTAAATTACTTCTTAAAAATCTAATTCAAATTGGTAACTAAGCGACCAGATATTACAGTAGATGGAATATTTCAAGATTATTGTTAAAAGTATGGACAAACAAAAAAATCTTTTGTTTTATTTTATAAGTCGATAATTACTGGTGGCAACGCTCTGATGAGACAATGAAACCGCACCCCCAAGCTCTTCCTCTGATCCTATCCTTCGACAATGAACCCCTCTAACCTCGGGTAAGCCGCGAGTATTCGGCCTAACTCCTACTAGACAAAGAAATTAGTGAATTTTGTTAAAAACAACGAGTAATGAATTATCGGCTCCGTAATTGAGCCTTTCAAATAATCGAACAAGATAAAAAGTCGATGATCCCTTCAATATCGAGTTATGGAGAGTTTACTGTAATTCCATACACACTTAATCTAGCTCGGTAAAATATCCAAATTACCTCGGTATTTACCTTTGCTGATGTCTCTGCAAAATATTTATGTGTTAGCTGATATCTCAGCAAAATGTTGTTTGTTAGCTGAGTCTGAGTTTTACTGAACCTCAGCAAAATAAATTGCAGAACTACTCGCCTGTTGGAATCTCAACGAAAGAATTTAAGTGTGTACATACATACGTAAATTTTTTGCCGAGATGGGCACCACCGAGCAGCTCGGCATTTTATTTTGCTGGATCGCAGTGAAAAACTTGCCGAGATTCAGCAAAATGTATGTTTGTTAACTGAGATCTCGGCAAAATTCCTATTTGTTAGCTGAATCTCGGCAAGTTTTTCACTGAGATCCAGCAAAATAAAATGCCGAGCTGCTCGGTGGTGCTCATCTTGGAAAAAAATCTAAGTGTGTAGGAAGCCTCATTCAAGGTTTTCAACTCTCTCTTTCAGAACTTTGATGAGTTTTCAGTCCGATCGTAGCTAGAACGATTTTTTCGTAAGAGTGTTGGAAAAGCACAATCTTACCCTGAAATAAATTACCCCTTCACTATTGCATTTTTCTTGTTGTGCGCCCCGAAAGTTGGTACAAATATTATAATTTATCATCCCGAAACACACTTTTGTCTATAATTCTTTAAAAACACTTCCATTTTTTGTGATTTATTGTCGGAAAGTTTGGTTTTGAAAGACCTTCCAGACAAGTGCCAAATCAATGAGTAATATTTTGCATGGGCTTCGAAATTCTCAAAACGCCCCACCTTAATCTATTTAATTAAAAAAGAATGGTACAAATTAAAACACTGTCCGGTATTCGGTGCATTACGTTATTTATTTATTTATTTATTTATTTATTTATTTATTTATGTATTTATTTATTTATTTATTTATTTATTTATTTATTTATTTATTTATTTATTTATTGATTTATTTATTTATTTATTTATGTATTTATTTATTTATTTATTTATTTATTTATTTATTTATTTATTTATTTATTTATTTATTTATTTATTTATTTATTTATTTATTTATTTATTTATTTATTTATTTATTTATTTATTTATTTATTTATTTATTTATTTATTTATTTATTTATTTATTTATTTATTTATTTATTATTTATTTATTTATTTATTTATTTATTTATTTATTTATTTATTTATTTATTTATTTATTTATTTATTTATTTATTTATTTATTTATTTATTTATTTATTTATTTATTTATTTATTTATTTATTTATTTATTTATTTATTTATTTATTTATTTATTTATTTATTTATTTATTTATTTATTTATTTATTTATTTATTTATTTATTTATTTATTTATTTATTTATTTATTTATTTATTTATTTATTTATTTATTTATTTATTTATTTATTTATTTATTTATTTATTTATTTATTTATTTATTTATTTATTTATTTATTTATTTATTTATTTATTTATTTATTTATTTATTTATTTATTTATTTATTTATTTATTTATTTATTTATTTATTTATTTATTTATTTATTTATTTATTTATTTATTTATTTATTTATTTATTTATTTATTTATTTATTTATTTATTTATTTATTTATTTATTTATTTATTTATTTATTTATTTATTTATTTATTTATTTATTTATTTATTTATTTATTTATTTATTTATTTATTATTTATTTATTTATTTATTTATTTATTTATTTATTTATTTATTTATTATTTATTTATTTATTTATTTATTTATTTATTTATTTATTTATTTATTTATTTATTTATTTATTTATTTATTTATTTATTTATTTATTTATTTATTTATTTATTTATTTATTTATTTATTTATTTATTTATTTATTTATTTATTTATTTATTTATTTATTTATTTATTTATTTATTTATTTATTTATTTATTTATTTATTTATTTATTTATTTATTTATTTATTTATTTATTTATTTATTTATTTATTTATTTATTTATTTATTTATTTATTTATTTATTTATTTATTTATTTATTTATTTATTTATTTATTTATTTATTTATTTATTTATTTATTTATTTATTTATTTATTTATTTATTTATTTATTTATTTATTTGATTATTTATTTATTTATTTGTTTATTTATTTATTTATTTATTTATTTATTTATTTATTGATTTATTTATTTCAAATAGGAATCGCCTAGAGTCCAACTCTGAGCACTGGAATGCATTGTTGTTGTCTTTGAGAGAACTTATTGAGTGGGTAATTCGCAAGGACACTGAGCTAACTTCTTTAGGAATAGGTCCAATGAAAGGAGATGCTGCCAGTTTGCAGAAACAGATGGTATAACTGTTAAAATGGGTTGTCGATATATTGTTATTTATAATACACTTATTATCAATAGGACGATCATCGAGCATTTCGTCGTCAACTAGAAGATAAACGACCGGTGGTAGAAAGCAATCTGCTTAGTGGTCGTCAATATGTTTCAAACGAGCCACCATTGTCCGATACCAGTGATTCAGAAGGTGATTATAAACCTTATTTTTTGTTTTAGGCTACTAGGTAATATCCCAACTGGAACTTCAGCTCACATTCTTAGGTCAGGTGGTGTGACTCTG
>NW_027041316.1:0-72647 GCF_037179485.1 Ochlerotatus camptorhynchus | reverse complement strand
TATTATAAAAATACTGTATCATTGCTGGATTAGTAACTATATTATTATTTCATTATCGTGAAGGTACCATATTCTGCGCAGTTAAAACATTTTAAGAAAGTAAACGCCAGTTTGGGCTATTCAAACTAGCAATTTAATTAATAATATCTGTAAAATGTTGTGTTACTATCTAAAATAACCAAAAAATGTTACATTCGAATCGAAACCAAAAACTGTGTGAAAAAAAATAATGTTGTGATGCGCCCCACCTAATTCTCTTGTGAACGTTTTCAATTCTGTGCTGTTTTATTCTTAATTATGCGCACCTAAAAATAACAATGTTTGAAAATTCAAGAATGAAAAAGGAGCCATTGGCCATTTTCTATGATCAATTGGGGATCTACATAACTGACGTAGCATATTTTTTACCCATTTTAGACACTTCCCTCCATCTTCGTAGCGTATTTCACTATACCTGGTAAAATATGCTACGAAGATGTGACCTGCTAGCTGGACACAACTTTTACAGACCTGTTGACTTTTCCGGGCACTTCCCAATACCAGCTTCATTTTTCGGATGTACGTAGTATAGTTTTTGGAATCTACCTTTGCAACGCGACAAATATAGAAGCCTTGTGGGCGTGCATAAACTACGTAGGCATATTTTGAACGATTTCAACCCCCTCGCCTTGCGTAGCCATTTTAGTTAAAAAATGGACCGTAAAAACTTGCGTACCGTCCCAGCTGTCTACGTAAATTTTTGTTCTTTATTTAAGAAGTTTTCAGCCTAAAGGCTGGTTTGCCTCTGGAAAATGTCTGCGTAGTTTATGAATAACCCTAACTAACAATTACTATGGCCAGAAACATTTCGTGATGCTTGTACGCATGTTTTTTTCCGGTGTTTCTTGCAAGGAGTCATCTCTGCATACTTCACTCATAATAGGGCGCATAACGGTGCCTAATTCTGTGCAATAGTAAATCCGAATTAGTTTTTTTAAATAGATAATTTTTCATAGCAGCTATGACAAATATTCCGATTGTTTCACTCTTCACTTTAAAAATTAATGAATTCCTCGATTGCACGTCTACGTTTTTTTAATGTTTCTAATTTTTTGATTGATTCAATGTTTTTAATTTGGTTTTTGATTGTTATTGATTCCCACATATCAATTATATTATTGTTAATTATGACAATGACGCTTTAAGAAAAATAAAACCGTGGTGAATGTAATGTTAAATTTTAATAAAAACTACCTATAAGGATAAAATGCTCAGAATTAGGAACCGCGCAGAATTATGAACTGCGCAAAATTGGGACCATGATAAATTAGGAGCCACGCAGAATTAGGCACGGTCACTACCAAATCCGACATATGCTGTAAGTAAAGCGTAAGGCAGTTGTATTTGTTTTGTGAATTGCAGAGCCTAATTTTTCTAAAAAGAAAATTATTTCACACGCTGCTTGCTAATCTAATCTTTACGACAGATGAATTCTTCTGCAAGAGAACCACCTTCTGAAATTACTGAACTAATTTTTTATTGCCTTTGCGTTGAACTTTCTTCGGGCTTGACTTAATTAATTTTGACTGTTGGCTTGCATTAAGTTTCTTTTTATTGTTGACTTTGTGTACACCATTCACCGGTTGTCTGGGCGTGGTCGGAGTTGTTGGCATATTATTTACAATGCAGCATTTATTCTTGAGCTTGTTCCTTCTGTTGTGTCCCTTTTTCGGTTTCTTACTTGGATTTTTTGTAGTGCGAACCTTTCGTATCGGTCCGTCTTTCTTCAGCTTTTCAATTAAAAGGTTCACATGATGTTCCATATTTTTCAAGAAGCATTGGAAACGACATTTTAGGAAATGTTTATTTAGATCCATATTGATCGTCAAGTCTCCAGTCATGTAGAAATCAATTTTATCGTTCATTTGTTGAGCTGAAATTCCGGAGCGTGGCTTGTCCATGCGATTTTTCGAATTGTTTCTGTATTCCTGTATATCACATAGCAAATTTCTTGTTTTACCTCGCAGTACTTTTAACTGACTGGACTGTTCGTTGTTGGAATTTGCTGGCTTTTCGATTTCTACCTGCATCTTATAGATTACTTCAATTGATGCTAAGTAAATTTGTACATGTCGCTCCCACGTAGTCTGATTCTGCAATGTAAAACGGGAAAAAAGCATTTTTTGTTTAGAATTTAGTATTTTCATAACAGAATGAGTAATGCTTATATTTCATAAGATATGTCCGTTTATCTCCCTGATAAACAAATACTCAAATAACAAATAATTGGGATGACACCTCGAGCACGTCGTCAGGCACTTTTGATGGTATTTTTTTTATATTATTTAATTAGGTGGTCATTGCGCAGATCATCAAGTTGAAAATGCTTGAAAATTATTGTTGCAACCATTATCTTTTGAAACACCTTAGAAATATCGAAGATACTTAAATGTGGGAGGCAAGAAAATATTATACGCTTACTGCAATTTTCGTGAGAAAAACAACAGCGATTTCTATTTTTCGGAGAGCCAATATATTAAGCATTGATAGACGAGTGGTAAAAACGCAGGTCTAATAATCGAAACGTTCATGGTTCAAACCAGGTCTGCAACGTCTTATACTTTTTTTAAACATATTTATTGCTTCCAACGATCAAGTAAATTTTACCCATCCAAGCGAAAATGATCCGTAATTAAGAAGCAAAACAACAGTTATGATTTGACAGATTTCCTTTCCTTGTTATTCTTCTTCTTCTCACTTCTTCGAAAAACAGTGGTAGTGAAAAAGGAACTCACCGGTTAAAATAGATCATTCTAGCGATAAATATCATATGAAAATGACAACCTAAGCTTGCAATCTTTCATTAAATACCTAGATATTGCGGTTAAAGTTCGCAGCACTACTAACAACGACTGTTGTCATTATAACGACACCAACGTTTCATGGTATTGTTAAGCCGATTTATTCACCAGTACTGCCATCATCCACCAAACAATGAAATCCGGTGGCACTGTAAATCATGTGAGTGAGATTTTAGGATACAATTTCAAGTGTGGTTACATCGGTTGATGAAATAAATAAGTAAAATAAAAAATAAAACTATATGGGTATTGCATAGATATTGCGCCAAAATTTTGAAACTCCGTACAATTTCTTCTGTGCAAGTTTCAGTTTTAGAAAATCTTAAAACGTCAAATTTCTATATCATAGATAGGATGGTGTGGTTGGATGCATTTTAAATACATGTCACATGAATTGCATTTCAAATTTGTATGAATTTGTCTATATAACTCAAACTTGTTTTCACCTATAAAATAAATATTTTTTTCAAATTACAGAATTTTGAGCGTATAAATGTCCAAACGCGTAAATTGTGCTGTTAAATAATGAAAAACTTAAATGTACCCAAGGGCTTTAATGCATTTTTTATTTGATTTGTTTTCCGTCGATCTTGTTTTCCGTGCTGAGCACCAATGATACCACCGCGAAGGAGGCAGCTCCCACACCTGGACCCTACCACCTATCGACCCATCAACTCATGAACCTGGGATCAGCGGCTTTACTTCCAGCGTGATCAGAGATGTTATGCCTCAGAACATCCCGGCGGTACCGGCTGGGATTGAACCCAGGCCTCCTGAGGTGAGAGGTAATCATGCTTACCACTACACCAAAGGCGCCGCTGGCAGTTAATGTAATACTTGCATTGTTTAGCAGATGTCGCTTGTAAATAAAACTTACGGTATTTTATTGTATGCAGAAAGTATTGCGTATTTTGCACCAAAGTAGACTTCTGCGCTGAAATCTCAGATTTTTTTTTCGCTGAGGCCAAAAAATAAATAAAAATCATGAATTTTCCATGATCCATCACCACCAGAATGTCTCCTATAGTAAAATGTAGTACTATATTACATTGAGAATGGTAAATTTTGTATGTTTTACTGGCATGACCGAAACATGTTTTACGCGCAGGAGTCTACTTTGGTGCAAGTGGAGGCGAACCAGCCTAAGGCTGAAAGCCTCCTAAATAAAGCTAAATTAATTAATTAATTACTTTGGTGCAAAATGCGGAATAATAACATAACGATTTTAATATTGTTAAAAAACTTAATAACAAGAGTGATAGTTTTTACGTCAGAGAGACATTTTATAACGCTTTTTTTTCGAATGAAGCACTTTTATTTGATCTGATTGCTGCTTTTTTTTAATTTTAATTGAAACTAAATTGTATTATGTAATATGTATGAAACGTCTATCGAGAAGCCGTTTAAGTAGTATTTATCTAGCGTATGAAAAAATGAATACAAACATTGTTTGAAGAATAGAAGCATTTTATGATTTTACTCTCAAACTTCGCCGTGTAAAATTTTGAATCATGAGCCGTAAACTTGTTTGACCTATACTTTTTGGCATATTGTGGTACTGCCGTATTTTTTTTCGTATGGGGAAAAATGTAGATTATAACAGAGAGATTTGGTCTCATTAAGTGCATTATGGCCAAGTGAATTAAGGAAACAAATCGTTTTCATTAGCAGCTTATCAACGATGGGCGTGCATTCGGTATGAGTTTGAAAGTTACTGTTGCCGTGAGTTAGCTACATGTAGCAAATCGTAAAAAAAAAATTACTCCACTATAAAACGACGTCTTCACACATTTTGTCAGAGTGCTTGTTTTTAAACGGTTGGCTTACACATTCACATGTACTTAAAAAATAATTGATGCCACAGTTTTTCCAAAGATTTCAGATCTGCAATGATTTCGAATTACCAAAAGGAGTTTAATTGGTATTTTTAGACCCGTACTTATATATTTTACATTTCAGTATCTGCCAGGATTTCAACATTAAATTAAACATAACATAGCTACGGTCAATCGGTACTAGTAAGTCAAGCTATTTTTAGTGTTTGGAGAGGAGATACTGAGAAGCAAAGCACACACGATGAGCAGGACACGTGTGTATGAGAAAGTTTGCGAAATAAATTGGCAGCAATCGGCGGGATTTGAATTCACAAATCCTATTCAGTATCCCATTCTTCTACTAAAAACAACTTTTCAAATGCACAATAACACAGGCAATTCCCAATCATCTGTAAATTTCCAATCCAATTAGGTTCTTTCCTGCTAGAACCTACTTCTTATGTGCTCATAAATGTGTGCTTCAAATTGCGTTACTATTGGGGAAAGTAGTCAACACTGAGGCAGTAGGAACGAACAGTGAGTCATCGGGAATATCTTGATAATAAAAGTGAAAGAAAGTAAAGTTTGTTTTTTAAACTAGATGATGTGATGTAGCTTTCACATGATATAGTTAAAAAAAATTAATCTTTTTATTGTATAATTTCCAATCGAGTTCAAAAAATACAAATTGTAGTTCGAAGGATGACTAATAAATGGGTTATAACATATTTGCGCTCCCTGAGTGTTTTATTGCTTTAAAAAATTAACGAGAATGCCTTACTTTTTGGACGTTCAAAGTGTACTACCCCTTAATATCTTTCCAAAAAGTTAAGTAAATTGCCGAAGAAGTCTAAAAAAAAAGAAAATAGTGAAAAATGTGTTTTGGGATTGGGGCCCGAAGAGAAAACATTCAAGACAATATTACGCTTAGTCAAGCAGTTTTGAGACGATCTTCTACCAGAGATTATAAGAAAATGAGGTAATACATTACACCCAAAAATATTGTTTCAAGTGGTAAGAAAAGTAACTAAAAACTGCTGTGATGTGATTAATCCAATGAAAAATAATAATGAATATACTTATTGGAAATAATACGCATAAGAGTTTATTTAAATTTTGTTGCATGGACATCTCTGTTGAATACGTACAACACCTAATAGGAAAATTCTGCTAACCACCATCCCGACGGCTCAAAAGTCTTGTTAACCTGGTATATGCAAGCGTTGGCAGCCAATGATGCGATCTCAAACTGAAACGCCGGTCACCATATTCCAGAAGTTTAGCTAATTTGAGCTATTTCAAAAAGCGGAAATGTCTGAAGCATACCGCAGGATAGCGAAACTTTGCCTTCTTTCATTGAGCTCATTTTTCGTGTCTCGACTTCTCCGAGACAATATATGATTGTAAATATGGGTTAAGTGTGCGAGACTGAGCATGGAAAATAAATCAAACTTTTTATGTCCAGACAAAATTACAATCGATCCGCTCTTGTTGAGAAGGATCCGATGTTGCACAAAACTATACACACGCGGATTGTGAGAGTCTTTTCCGCACGGGTGTTGCACCACACCAAGTCTCCATCGGTAAGGGGCGCGAAATGATGGATTTGGATTCATGAAGAAGAAAAAAGGATCATTCGTCTCTAAAATTATGGATCAATTTGAAAAAAGGCAAACGACGATATGATGTGATTTTGCCTTCCTGCGATGTGACATGATAATGAGTTATAATTTTAATTACAGGTCGGAACGGCGCATAAGAGTTTCTTTGAAGCTGCAGGCAGGAGAGATTTTTTTCTCAGCCGTTTTAGAGTTAGAATATTATGTGTATTATTGTTAGATTGGTCTCTGAGACTGAACCTACTGAAGTCGAACCAAGAGCTCCCGTTGCCGTCGCTGTAGGGATTTTTTTGTCTGTGTTGCGATTATTGTTCTATAAACATTTACATAATTTGGCAATACAAATAGGAAATTCAGATATTGTGTTCTTGCCTAGCATGCTATTGGCCTCGTAATATGAGTGCTCGATTCGGCGTTGTTGGTCCTTGGTTCACTGTTTATTTGAACACATAAAAATGGATTCAAGACTTGGACGTTTACAAACTCATATTTCGCCTTCGTTGGATGGAAACGAAGCGGTTTCATCTCTATTGTCTGATGGTCAAAATGATGACAAATCATTCAGTAATAGCCAGCGCGCTTGAAAAAAAAAATCGTGTGAATCATGTATGTGAATTAGAAATTGAAATTCAACTAGCTCACTTTAATAAGAAGACCAAAATGAAAATGTCGCGTAGAGTGGCTAGGATGAAATGTGTTGTTTCTTTTGGATATTCAGAGCACACAGCTTCCAATCAATGGGCGCCTCTATGGGAGGAAATTTGTTTGGCAATAAAGATGATTAATAAGCAAAAATACGGAATGATGTTGTGCGAAACGTTTTTCATCACGGCAGTCAGAGAGTCCTGGGCATCCGGCGGTGATGAACCAACGCACAATGACGCGATCGAAAAGCCAGAAGCGTGAAAGATAATTTAATGATAAGCTTCTTGCACGGAGCACACCACGACCACGAGCAATGTAGAAACCTTTCGCACGACACGGACGCACTGCACTCTCATATGGATCATGATCGTATCGTTATGATAATGATATGCTTGGATGTGCGGTGCGGATAGGTAAAGGCGAAAAATGTTGCGCGTCAGCTTCGATGGATCCGCGGGAAGAAAAAAAAGCGAACGATCGAATTTACCGTCGACTAACAAATGCGAGGATAAGTAGCAAAGCAGGGCAGCTTACTAATAATCCAACATATGTATATGAAGAGGTAGAACACTAGTAAAAAATACGAAAAGTGCCAATCCTGTGCATCGGACTGCCTATTCTACTTAGAACAAGATTTGACACTAAGAATTGGCAAGACACTGATTATTATGATTTTCGAGTAACTATGCATGATGGCCAAAGAAATTCCTCATTTCCCATGCGTTCCATGTCGTTGAAGTCCGGTTCAACAGAATTGAACAATTTGAAATAATTATCGTTAGTGTACCGTGTACTGTCGTTAAAGCAAAAGCATGTGCGCGGTGTTTTGTTATTCACATGCGCGGAAAGTTTGTTCTCATCTTTATCATCTCGAGGTGCTTCAATTTAACCACTTTTTTGAACTGTAGCGTCATAAGTTTCAACAAGTTGTTCGGTTGTTGCATTGTAAATAAAGATATGAATTGTCATTTGCTTACCTTTTTGTATGTTTTCAGGAATTTATTAAACCTATTCTCATTTTGAGCTGTATTCCAGTCTGTGTTCTCGTGATTATCTGTTATTTGGTTGATTTCTTGCATAGTGCGAGTGATTGATTCTTTTATCTGTTAAAGCAAACGTAAATAGGGTAGTGTTAATTGTTGTGTAACTATGGAAGAACATTTATGATCAAGGATGGCAGGTTATTATAAATACAAATTTTGAAACTATTGCTGTTAAACTTACCCGATTTAAAAACTCTACTCTTTCTTTCGGCGAAATGGCTTTTGTTTTGTTAGTGTTCGACTCGTGGTAGCTCCGAACGTTGCACGGATTCTGCCAGAGGGAGGCATTATCGAAAAGTGGTTGCTCAAGATGATTTAGAGGCAAACACTGTAACCCTAATATACAGGCACAGATCACTAGCATCCACGAGATTGGGCAGCGTAAAATCACTGTAATTTCAGATAAAATCCTACTTAGTCGCAACATGGCTTTCTGTATCACATGCACTCGGTTAAAATTTACACAAAAATGAACAATCAACTTTTTGGCTCGTGTCCTTGCGAAATTCATTTGCAGACGGCAATAGATAACTGCAGCACACGTGATTTTGCTGTTTTAGACACACTACAAAGTAAAAGTTGTTTATTTGCAGGACTATATCACAATCACAATAATCCTTCGGGGTGCTTCGCTGTATCGGGAATTTCGCGCGGGTTTGCAACGAAAGTGTTATGGTCGAGTCACTAGTCGATTTTTTTACTCCCGGTTTTCTTTTTTTATTACTGTACAAGTTATGTCTATCTTGTTCAACGTCCAGAACTCAACTGACTTTATAGTTTTATCTTCTAAACTGAATGACTGTGAGGTGTTTTACTTCCTTTCCGAGATAGTCCGCAAAGCTAAGAATTGATTCCTCTATGCACCCATCGGTACTGGGCCCTTACACAAATGATCTCTGAGTGAGAGAAACCGAGTTGCTACTCTCTGTCGGACACATGGGGGACGATAAAAGTTCAAAATTATATACGATAGGGTAGGTGTATGTAGTCGTTTTCCTTGCGGTCGGTCGGTCGCATCTTGTTGAGTTTTGTACAATTGTGTTTTATGATGAGTAAGAGAGGCGAGAGAAATCACGGGAACGAGAAAAAAAAAAATGCTTGGGTGGTTTTTCCACACAGTATGGATTGCAGACCATTCGGGGTGTGTAGTCATATTTATTCTCAAGCAGGGGAAGCTTTTAGATGCACGCAATAATCTAAGGTGGTATATTGTTTGCCGAAGACGGCTTTCGGCAGTTTGAGAACAACGCGGACGATATCTGGGGTGGAACAAAACTCACAAACTTTAGGTAGTGCAGAAGCTAGCACGTGCTTTTTGGCTTATATGAATTTATGCGCCACCACATACCCATGCAAATGGTGGGGCTTAAGAGATGTTAAGTATAATTGTTAAACAATAATTTTATGTGGATTTGTGGGCAACTTGGATTGGCCACAGGTTGCGAGCCGCTAGTCAGTGGTTGAAAAACAGCAGTTTGAAATTATTAGTAATTATCTAAACAGCAAGAAAAAGGATTAATTTAATTTTACTGAGCTGAATATAGCGTTTAGCTAATGGAAAGTCTGTTCCATAGTACAAATAAGCATACCGAAAAAACCCATTCATCAATGTTCATGCAATATTATATGCAAAATGTATCCGGAAAATGTGTGAGATTTGATATCACCACCAAATGTTTACGTGTTCCGGGACCTGGACTTTAATTCGTGACGATGATATTAGCTTCACTACACTGATCCAGAAACACCCTCATGTCGTTTTATAACAAGATCGCTGAGTAGAGAATTTATAAATTATAAATAATTATAATATGCATATATAACACTTTTCTCGAATATTCTATTTATGTGTACTAAATGGGATCTCCGGGTTCAAATATCACAGGTTACCGTCATTTTGTCGTAGATTTTCTCATTTTCGCATTTCCTCATCATGATGCTTGCTTTTCAGTATCTTCTCTTAAAATAAAAATGTATTTATAGCTTTATGGAAAAAGCAATATAAAGCACACATCTTAAAAGCCAATGCTTCCAAATACCGATTACCAGGGTCGTAGTGAGAGAGTGGCGAAAGTGGCCCCAGGGGCGCAGAGCTACAGTTACGATGTACTGCTCATGGTCTAAATCTTATCAGATTTTACACAGCCAGTATTTTATCTACAATAATTGCTATCTTTGGAACTAAACAAGTTGGAGTGATCTTAATAAATATTTAGAAGTAACATTAAAATTATATTCCTATACAAGATGGTAGTCAAAACGACAAGCAGTTTAGGATCTAAAAGATCAATTTATTCATTCTTTTTCCGTTCTTACCATATAACAGATCTGACAACATATAACAGTGCCACGGTGTACGGGGCTTAAGTTTTATTGAAACATGGATTTTAGATGTCTTTGGCTTCTTGTTCTATGGGAGAGAATCCTCAATAATACTAACAAAGTAACGAATCATTTCAATCAAGAACCATCACCTTAGACGTGGCAATTATGCTTATGAGAGGCTAGCCAACATCTTTAGGGAAATGAAAACGATGGAGCTGATCGTTCTATCCAGCACGCAAATAAAAAACCCATTGAGTGTCGCCATCGACAAAAACTCAAATACATACAAAAATGAAAATGTCTTTGCTCCCCTATTGACTGAACTCAGTTTTCAACAGGAAGTAAGATCCATATTTGATAGAACAGCGTATAGAAGCAATCGTATCGTGGATATAGCTCCGGATTTTAATTTTTTTTACAGGAAACGGACTGACATCTATGACTATGCATCAATTGAAGAAGCTCGTTATGGACTTCTGGCTTAGGTATTATTCTGATATTGATATAGTGGTTCTTGTATCAGAGGTGGAAGTATTTAAATCACACACCCACTAATCCAGGCTTTCACTGGTCGTTAAATTTTAAACTACGGAACTTTTCGGTGAAAGTTTAAAAATCAGAGAAGAATCAAAAAAAGAATGGATTTTTTTTTCCGAACCTGTCCAGACACAGTTCAGTTAACCCGATTGAATGATAAAAAATTAAATTTGTCGATTTTATTGGTTTTTACATTTAACGATCACGGAAATATTAACGACTTTTTCAGCTGTTCAAAAGTCCGGTAAATTTTACCGACTTCGGTGATCTGAATTCAGCCTTAGCTCTTCGTATCTTTTAGACATTTTGTACTGTATCCTTGAACATTGTTTTGAAAAAAGTTTTCCTAGCACACAATTATTTAGGCTTCTGCCGTTCGGTAAATTTTAAACAGCAGAACTGTTCGGTAAAAATTAAAAAAATCAGTGAAAAATACAATAATTAGACAATCTGTTCAGAACTTGTTCGCACTTTGATCTGTTTACTCTATTTATTTATAAAAAAACAAAAACCGACAATTTTGTTGATAAATCACGTTCAATGGTCATTTGAAAATTCAACCGACTTGTTCTGCAGTAAAATTCTACCGACTTCGGTGATCTGAATTAAGTGTGCAAACGGCTCCACGAATGTGTTTCCTTTTACAGTGGAATCATTTGAAAGCAGCTTCGGCTAGTTCAAAATTATAAAAAGTTATTATAAAAGTTCCCAAATGAGCCAAGACAGACTGTCCAAGCCGGACAGTCTGTCTTGGCTCATTTGGGAACTTTGAGCCAAGCCGGCTACTCTTGCAACAGAAAAGGAACCGCATACAGAACTTGATTTAAATGATGCACTCAAATCTGTTTTAAGCAATTTAATATTTTTCGATTTTGCTCTCATGCAAGATGGGTACAGAATTTTACCTACAACCATATTTTTCTTTATTTGTTTTATGTTTTGAATCAAGCTGCATTAAATTTGGTTGTATGATTGATTGATTTATCTTTATTTAGGAGGCTTACAGCCTGAGGCTGGTTCACCTCTAAATTTGGTTGTAATTTGAGATCACTCGAGCGCGTAAAATCATCTTTGCCTTGAGCTTTGACAAACATAGTTTTGTTCAAAGTGTTGAGAAGCATAATAAGTTGCACGTGCAAAATAACAAAAGATTATGGTTTCTGATTGACGTTTGATTCTTGTGTATTGGCTTTATTGGTTGCGGTGAGCCTGTGAGTTTACATTTTGTATTTTTTTATGTACAATGTAACATCAAAAAGGTAATATGGGCGGCAGGCCTACCACCAGGGAGCAAATGAGAAGCATAGTCTACCCCGGTAGGATCGGTAAGATGAGCGTCTTTCAGTCCCTCTTTCTCTCTCTCTGTCTTTCAGTCCTTCTTTCTCTCTCTTTCTCTCTCTCTCTCTCTCTCTCTCTCTCTCTCAAACTTTTCATTGTGCCTCATCCACATTGGTTAGCTCGTTGTTTCTGGATTTTGCCGGAGCGCTCATAAATAAGTTCCTACTATAGTAGACTTCCACGATTGTCGTTCGCTTTCCTTCATACCGACCTATAGAATACCTTACAAGCTGGCGTGTATATAAAAGTGCTGAGCACAATATCCTGTTTGATGTTTTTTTTTAAAGATTTGACTCCTTTCTGGCATTTAACACTTGGAAAACTTATGCACAAATTGACATGTAAAGCTGGATTAAGCCAAGAGATTTTATGACGCAGAGAATGCGAAAATAAAGGCTTATGCTTTATGTTTTCGCTTTAGGTTGTTGCATGATTATTTTATGTTGATTGGCATTGAAAAGAATGTGCTGTTTCTAAAACACTTTTATAATAAATTTTTAAAAATGTACACACATTTTTGAAGATTTAAAGAAACAAAATTATTACAAAAAATAACACTGCTGTACGATATAATTATAGTTGTAAATGACTTCAAATAAAAATATATCAATGAAGAAAATAATTAATTCCAAAATATGATCTTGCTTTTATTTGAAAATTAATATTTTTAAGTACATTTTAAGTTAAGATATGTAAATATCGACAAATATTTGTATACACTCAGCAAGAACTCAGTGATCATAAAATCAAGGATTGAAACTCTTTGACAGTGAAAATTACAGGTTTTATGTGTCATTAAATCTTGACATCTGATTTCGTAATGAATCACTGTATGCTGTCAATTTTGATCGCATTGCTACTGACATCATGGTGTCACTTTTCTAGCGGTAAAAGTAAACCGGAAAAATAATGCATAGAGATTGCATTTTTTTCTCCAAAAAATATCAATTTTCAAAGCGAAATGAAAAAAAAAAAATGGTAGGGCTGTTCTGAAAAAATTTTACCCATCAACTGTACCAAATATAATTTTTCAGAAAAGATTCTTCTTCGTTAAAATCAATATTTTCTATATTTTTGCATACAATATAAATTGCCGTAACTTTTCTTTACTAGCGACTTCTGTTGCAAAAATCAACCATGATCTATTAAAACATAACAATTCTCGATGAACATTTCAAATGGTCCTATCTGCTTTGATCGATTCTCTTCATCGACTTTCTCTTTTCATAACCACTGCTATGCAAACAGATTTCGCGCTAATTCTACCACATAGTTTGATAAAGGAGGTTCTTATCTAGCGTCCAAAACGTCAAATACAACAGGGAAAGGTTTTGCAGCTAAGTTATTAACGAAAGATATAGTCGATTAAGAGAATTGATCAAAGCAGATAGGACCATTTGAAATGTTCATCGAGAATTATCCACAAATGAGTATAACCTTGATTGTTATATTTATCCCTGAAGCGCATATAAATTTGTAAAAATTGTCCCTTGATAATAATGCTTTGAATGCGAATGTCTCGATTATAATGGTTTGCTTATTATTAGGTACTCCTACCCTATTGGCAAATCAAAGTTGGCACTCGTGGAGAATAGAAGAACTATGAAAGTGATGATGGTTTCAAAATTTTCCACGGGGAAGTATACGAGTGCAATCTTAAAATGATTTTATTTTGTGAATAGAGCATTTTATTTAAATCTGGTTAGTGCTACGTTAGTAGAAAATTTAAGGTCTACTCAATAGACATATAATACAGAAAACATAATTTCTTTTCAGATTTTTAGGTGTAAACATAGACTTCAGCTTTTCTACCACTGTAGCAGCAACCAGATTTAAATAAAATGCTCCATTTTCAAAATAAAAACATTTTAAGATTGCACTAGTATACTTCCCCGTGGGAAATTTTGAAACCATCATCACTTTCCTAGTTCTTCTATTCTCCACGAGTGCCAACTTTGATTTGCCAATACGATTCAATCAATGGAGAACTAGAGTCAACTGTAATAAATATATAACTCGCGCAACACGAGAAAAGGGCCTATCATTGTTGATCGATTTTCTATTTCACGAATAACCCGACTGCAAATGAATTTTCCATTGAGTGTATTGTTTCAGGAGCAAGCTAACATCATCTTCTGTCGAACTGTGATGCGAGTTGAGCGAGAAATTCGTTTATGTAGCCGTGGTAAACCAAAGAGAAAGTCGATGAAAAGAATCGATCAACGAGGATAGGCCATTTTTAAATGTTACGCAACATATCTTCATTGGAGCATGATTATGAATGCTGTTTATTATTTACTGAGAAATTATTTCACAGTTTTGCCATAAGGAAATCTTTTGGGAACTATATATGTTAATTCGTCGTTGGCAGATCGAGTCAAGTGAAAAACATATTAGACCGGACACCGGGGGTTGGCTGGGAAGTGCACTTTTTTAGCGACAGTGAAACTCCGCAAAGCTGCAGCATCTATCCCACGCGAGCGAATTTTGTCCGCGTTTCAAGTTCATAGGTGTCCAGTCACCAAAGACAGTAGGCCAACCGCTCTCACCCGCATGGAAAAAATGAGTGAATCATCGACTCTCCCCGCGAAGCGCTCTCGTTTATGCTGATTGTTAGTATTTTTATCGCTCTTCTACAAAAACTCAAACAAAAACTGCTACGAACGGCTTCGCTTGTATTGGTCGGGATATTAAACTTTCATGACGTAACTTCAAAAGGGGGAAAGTTTCATGAATGAACGACGTAGCTGTGTAGACTCATCTACGGATACGAGCCTCGCGGCTGATACCTGATTCATCCATTTGTTTACATGGCGCTTGTATTGTTAGATGGCAGAAGTCCCGTGCGGCAGGTAGAAAGAAGTATACCTATTACAACATTATCAGATGATAAGATTATTGTATCATTATTATGACATTTTGGCGCTCAAATTTAGGTTAAACACGTTACTTAAAGCACAAATATAGCATATCGCAAAAAAATAAAACAGCATTGCGTTTACTTGAACAGGTTGGATAATGAATAGCGATACCGGAGATAGTATATAATTGAATAGATCTTTCCACGTGCTAGGGAAATCACATTATTGGAATGTTAATGACGCCAACGTTTGAAATTCTGGGTTACAACGGATGTTGAATAAATTTAATTTTCGAGAATTTCGAATCATGTCATAATAGCTCACGAAATGACCAGAAGACACTAACAATGTATGACGTGTCTTTAATTGAGTAATCAGCGAGATGGAGAGGGAAAAAATACACAAAATATTTTAGCAAAAGACCAGACACATTCAGCCAACACAAGAATCGTACAGGTGGGAGGGCAACTACTCTGGCGCTCAACCAATCTATGAATGAATGGTGACGTCACGTACGGAAAGTACGCTGTTCGAACGAATACGTCATCCCTGTGACCTATAGAGGCTCGATGTGCTTTTTGTGCGGTCACGGTTTCTATTTTTAATATGAATTTCTTCTACACTGCTTATCGTGCAACAGATAAACGTGTGTCGTTTCGTAGTATCGCTATCGCCAGTGTTCGTTGTCGGTACCGGTTGTACTGATCAGCTGGTTCATCAATGAATGTCTTAGCGGGAAGGGCTACACATATATTTTTTTTCTTGCTCTCGCTTGGCGTTTGCTGTCGATTTGCAAACAAGAGTGTATTTGCCGTATTATAGACGTAAGTAGCGTGCTGTTAAAAATCAGTTCTTTGATGAAAGAATACGTCATTCTGCTTTATAAATGCATGAAATCATTACACAAATAACTGGGAGTATCCTCCACCTTTAGAAATGTTTTGATGGTGATTTTTCAACTCTTGCAACAACACCTTTGAGCAAAGGTAGGCGATGATTAGCAAAAGTTGACAATTTTTGTTTACGCTTGTAAATCACCGATATTGTACATTTATATCTTGGTGGCTGGATATTTGAAAAGAAAAATCGAAACGTGAAAGCATCCAAGGCTTTTAAAACAGCTATAATGCAAAAAAAAAGAAAATTCTTTCTTACCTCAAATTTTCCTATGAGTATTTTTTTAAGCTTGTGGTTAAAACCCCGGTTGCACCAATCTTTCTTGATTTGATATAATATTTAATATAATTGATATAATTTATAATGTATGATATATAAAATATAATGCATAATATATAATGTATTGAGATGGCAGGATATTCAATAAATCGTATGTAATTTACTCTAAGCTTTGAATATGGTGATGTTTAAAAAAAAACGTTTTATGACAGCCAGCTTTCTTATTAGGAGAAATACCTCACTACAATAATATTTTTAATTTGGCAACAATATTGGTAAATCGTGTTGCAGCAAAAAAAAAAAAAACGACGACTACGACAAGTATTTTGTTTAAAAATTCCGATACTTTAATAAAGGCGCCAGAAACTACATCATTCAGACTTGTGAAAAGCAATATTTTCATTCTAAGCGTGATTAAGTTTAATATAATAAATAACTTATATATTACCACTCATTGTAATGCTCTTTAATTAACACTTAAATTTTACAACACAAAACACTGTTCCTGTACGCACTCTAAGCTACACTGGATAACACGCTGAACGCATCATATCGTTTTAAACAAATCCAATGCCACTCATACGGTGTAAGGGTAGTAACGCTATACTAGTGATAACAATTGATTTTTGGAGGCCCGTTTTTTTGGCGAAGCTCTCCGATTGGCTCGCGGTTATTGTTCGTTGATAAGCATTTTTCGAAAGAATCTACCGATTTATTTCTGGAACGGATTGTTTGTTTTCAAGAATTACCTTATCTATGGTTAGGGTACTTGGAATTACAGAATTCAGAAGTATGGTAGTATATCGTACACGACTCTCTGGGCAGTTGTCTACGTTCAGTGTGTAGGTACGCAATATGTTCGCCTTCGAGCTAATTACGGGAATAACCTACAGCATTTCAGAATGATGTTATTAAGGGGTTAGGCTAGTGTGGCTCAAAAAAGGGTCAATTTCGCGATTTTTTTGGAGAACAGAAACACTTTAAAAGAATGCGGTTTTCAGCATTTTATTGAAAATATTGTGATAACATTTTCACAAATTTAGGTTTTTGAAATGTGCAGCGAGGTGGCGCTGCAGTCATCTAAGTGATGGCATCCCCGGTGTGAAGCGGTTTGCGGGTGGAAACGATTTGCAGCCGGAGGTAGTCCTAGGACAAAATGGATAAAAGTTTCATATGAATGTTTAAACTAGTGAAGTACCCGAGCAAAGTCCAGCATCAAAATGATAGCAAATTGAAATCAAGTTTTGATATCAACATCAAACTGAAATCATAATTTGATTTCAGTTTAGACATTGACAAATTTGATACCAAATTTTGTTTTCATTTTGTTGCACATTCGCTCTTTAAAAATATGTTGTTACGGGTTTGTTTTCATCGCCTTAGCATAACATCAAATTGAATACTTGTTTTGTTATCAACAGGAAAAATGGATAGCAAATTTGGTTTTCAGTTTGCTCTCACTGATAGCAGAAATAGTTTTCAATGTGATGCCACAGGAAGATATGTTTGCTCTCAATTTTGATATTTTAACCGTTAAAACGACCAAAACGACAACAACCTGAGTAATCATTATCAGCGAAATCACAACATCAAATTTAGATTTCAATTTGATCTCAGACTTTGCTCGGGTACCTGGCCGATTGTAAAAATATTGATTTTTGACCAAATGGCGCATGTTTGAGAAAAGTGGTATGATTTTCAGGCAAAATATCAAATATAATCGTTGATTACAAAAAAAAACTTTTAAAGTTAAAGATAAAAACTCAGGTACTTCACTAGAAAAAAATATTTTCTACATACTACATCTAGCTACAAAAAAATCACGATTAATCTATTAGAAATATGACTTTCGCCGCTTCTTCCAGGATCTCAACCGCTTCCTCGTTTGGCGATATACCTCCAGTAACTACACTAGCGTACGTACTGGTACTGCTCTTTTCCTCATTCCGTTGTTATTTTCTTCTTCCGTTCGTTGTTATACTTGTTGCTTACGATCATTTTGCTTGGGGCAGGAATTCATCTGATGCTCCTCCGTCTTACAAAGGAAACACACATTTTTGTTCCCTTGATAGAATATGTTCCCTTTTCGATTGAGGAAATGCAGCGAGTTGGGAATCTCCTTTTTTACATCCATATATATGTGCATATCGAGCCATGTGCGAAGCTGAAACTAATCGTCAGATTTATTTCAATGGACAACTCCAGTTGTTTGCTTCCAAATGCAGATGCGAACGAACTTCAGACAATGAGCAAGCTTCGAAACAAACAAATTGGATAAAATGCAAGAAATACCCGTATCCGACACGTACTCTACTATTTCATATTTGTTGTTACCCGCACCCGACCCGAATACGAACCCGTACCCGACCATCTCTACTGCTGACTAGAGATGGGCGATCCGCTTTCGAGCTGTTCTACAGACTCGATACTCTAAAGTGAGCTGATGATCCGCGGTTCATTTTTTAACCGCAGCTCATCAGATCACTGATATCACAAGTCTAAACCATTCAATCCATCGCTCATAGCGGAACTTTTCAAAAAGGATTCATTACTCCACTTACGCATTGAATAGTCACCGCTTAAACTCGGCCGCGCGCGTAATACATCATGTGCCTACTGATGGACAGCACCAATGGTAAAAGAAAACTTCCAAGCGGCTGTTTGGGAGAGAGAGACATATACACATGTGCTACACGATGCTAATTATCGATGAACATTTCAAATGGTCATATCTGCTTTGATTGACTTTCTCTTTTGATAACCACTGCTATGCAAACAGATATCGCGCTAATTTGACCACATAGTTTGTTAAAGGAGGTTCTTATCTAGCGTCCAAAACATCAAATACAACAGTGAAAGGTTTTGCAGCTGAGGTTTTAACGAAAGAGAAAGTCGATGAAGAGAATCGATCAATGCAGATAGGAGCGGATGATCTGGAGTTGAAGCCAAGAATAGTGAGAGAAATTCTACTGGAGAATTAACAACATTTTTTGCTATTACTGATATGTTGTTGGCACAGCGCGTATTTTGGTTTACGCGTTGTTGCGTTAGTGGCGTTTTTCATTGAAAAGTAGAGTCATATTGTAAGGTACGGATTTATTGGTTTAGACTACTTTTACGATTTTATGCAGTTTAAAGCACTAAACCACTAATTAATTTTCCAATTTTGAATTTGTGTGATAATTTCTATAATTTCAATGCGAGGTGAAGAGCTGTTCAAAAGAATCGACTCCCTCTAGTGATGTGGGTTTGATCCACTCAGCCAGATGAGCTGTTTTGCCCACCTCTACTGCTGACGGCATTCCACGTCTCTACAGTTTTCTTGCACAACATTCTCAGTGTTGATGATCACTCCGCTAACTTCGACTGATTCAAAATTTTACGCATTAGTGTGTTTTATAAATATGATGTCCTATGTTCCAATTCCTCGATAATTTTAAATATCTGATCGTTTACCAAATTAAATACTATTTATGGAAAATCACCTGACAAGTGATTTAACAAAAGAAGTTGCTAGTTTTTTCAGTAATAGTGGTGGTATTCCATCAGGACCAGGTCCTTCGCCGGCATCAAGACCTTCAAGTGCCAATAAGGTGATACGATCCAGTGTCCACTGATCATAGGCACCTGCATTGCCTTTTAGAGTTTTCTAGGGAGTTAACCTCGGACACTATTGTGATTTCAGGCATTAAATTTGCATCACAACAGCAAAAATAGGGAGCAGTTTTGTTATTGCATGTTTTCCGGTAGCAGACAATTCTCCCTTGTAAAATGTGAAGTGGAATCAGGGCCCGTGCTATCACCTTACAATGTCTTGAACAGGGATATTTTCAATTGATATGTCATGTTTGTCAATTCGTTCAGCCAGGTAGGCAAAAATGTTTAGCCCGAGAATGTCATTCGGATTTCTTATATTTTTTTTTTTTGGAAAAAGCGTTCAAATTGGTTACAAATAACTCCGCCATCAGAGCCATTCTAAAATGTTATCTACGACAGCATGTATTTATAAAGTCATTCCACAAATCAAATTCATTCATCAGAATAAATTAACTTTTATGGTTTACATTGAGGTAAATGGAATACCCTATGACAAGAAATTATAACGCATCACTCGTTATCTTTGAAGGCTTGTCTTTGAAAGTGTTTGGATTGGTTCATTATACATATGCTGATAAGAACCCTCTAGTCTACCCTTAAGCAACATTGTTACAAAATACAGTAGATTAAATTTCTGATAAAAATGTGATAACGATTTATTTCTGGAATTGCGATACTTTTTATTTAGAATTCGGTCAATTGGCTACATAGAATCTGTTGTGACTACACATGAAAGACATGTGCTTTAGCTACTGCATGACTTTTCAATTGATTTTCTAGCTCCGGTTTGAATCATCCTATTATGTTGACTATAGATAGAATACAGGGTACGGATTTTGAAGTAAAACTGCACATATGAAACTTTTTTTTTATTGGTATAAGCTGGAGCTGCGTGTCAGATTTGTTTTCAAGACTTAACCCATTTGAATAAATTTTGCTTCTATCTTTGACAATACAGCAGAAGGATTAGCCTATGTTGGCAGCTTGAACACTGGATTTCGTGTGTATTGTTTCAAGATAGTTATAGAAAAAATGCTGTGACGTATGCGCGTGGATACATCAGCGTAGTAATCCGATTGAATAATTAAATCCGTTTCGAATGAAATATCTAAATTATGTAAGTTACGAAAACCACGCGAATTCCGAACGCCGTGCCAAACAACCGAAGCGAGAAAAAAAAAGGGTTGTGTCCAACTGACTGTAAAACATATCTATATATGCAAGTAGATTAACATCCGAAGTCCATCCTTTTTACATATTTATTATATTAGTGAATCGTTTCAGTAGATAGATGATCAAAATGTACTCCTGTATAAAAGATAATCCACGTTACAAGGAAGCAAGCAAACGAGGTCATGAATCCTTCTTTGATGATTTCCCATATTCCTCCATATGCTTCTTCGTCAATTGATTGGAAACTTGTACTATACAAGTATACAATAGCACAATTTATCAATGCAAACAAAGCCAATGCAATGAATCCTTTCAAAGGGAATAATCCCATTACTACCCCAATTAGTATACCTATAATTTGGCGGGACCAGTAAATAACATCCAAGAAATCATCCTTTTCAGCCCATTCTGGGTTTTTGAGTAATGGCCCGTTTCCAAATATTTTTGAGATCAGTAGATTTGGCCTTAGGTTTACGATCAGATTGATTTATTTAAGAACTTTCTAAGCTCCGCCGTTTTGGGACCTTAGTCTCCTTCGACCCCATCGCTGGTTGTCATCACCACCCCCACCTCCTCTATGGGGTGTTTACATCTGTGTACTAACCAACTAGCACATGCTGATAAACACTGATGCACTGCTTACATTATGCTGGCTACATATTTGCACAGTGCTAGTACACTAGCGCTAGCAAATCATAGATGTAAACACCACATTAACCGTTGATTTGCTCCTGCTTGCTGCAGGACCCAATGCCACGCCGTCCGAAGCGGTAATGAGCAGAGGCACGACAGCAGCACTGTTTTATATCTTTTCAGGTTGAAGCAGAACAATGTACAACCACGTGGTACGCGATTATGATGACTGGGTTTGGGGAAAACGTTTATTTCAAGGATTTTCCAAAAGTTTTTTTTTTATGAAAAACTGGAAAACTATTTATTTCAGCAGATTTTTAAAGTAATATCCATTGGCGTATTTGGATTTTGATTTAATCTATAAATGACAAAGTTACAAGTTACCTAAAACTATTTCACCAGACATATTTTTTAATTTGCACACCAGTATAGTCAACAAAGACGTAGTTCTACGTAAAAATAAAGAGAAAAGGCTTATTCTCATCAAGAGTGCCACCTAAATAAATGTGATAGCCTATGTTGGCAAGTTGATTAATTTTGGTTTCCTCCCTAGATATTCTACTTATTTTACTATTGAGCTTTGTTTGAAATTAGTTATATTACCGAACGTATCAATCATTTCAAAATTTTGCGACCGTACCGAACAAATTCTAATGCTGTTAACCATTTGCCGAGTTTAATTTAACTCGTGGTTAAAAGTGACATTTCTAAAGTTATTTCTTATGTTCGAAAATCCCTGTGTTACCGATCGATCGGTTTTCGAGCAGAAATCAGCCACGGTTGTCAAAATTTAACTTCTTGTCTGTCAGAAATAACCACGCTCGGAAAGCAGGGTTAATCGATAACTTTTCATCTGTCAAATTTTAACCAAAAGTTATAAAAAAATCCGCCAAATGGTTCAGAGCCTAAACTACATAAGCTGAAAAAACTTTTGGCGATCTCTACCGAATTGCGAATTACTTCTGCGTAAGCTCCGTAGACGTAGGCGTTGAATCTGACAGCTGCGAAAAGTTAAACATGCATCAATACCACACAAGGCAAGATTGATTTTACAGTCACGTAGGGTTTTGTTCATAGATTAACATAGACTGCTGTTTACAAATGTAAGTACTTGAACACAATGAAATAAGTTAACACAAATGCTTTCCTGCGACCATCGACATCTTCGTAAGCAACATGGGGCACAACGTCTCGCAACCCGTGGCATTCCAGGAGCTGAGCTCGGACCACTACCCGGTGGTGGCCGAAGTTGGATCCTCGGTAAACCGATTCGAAGCTTCCCGGCGCAATTACCATCGAGTCAACTGGGCGCAATATCAACACTGCGTCGACACAACCATCGACTACGATGTCCAACCGGGAACGTAGGAAAATGTTGACCGGTGTCTACAAACCATCGAGAAGGCGATTTCTCGGGCCAGGGAACAACACGTGCCAGTATCCAGACAGGTGAGTAACACTCTGAACCTTGACAGCCCTACCAAAGATCTCATTAGACTCCGTAACACCATTCGTAGGCAGTACCAGCGTACTGGCCTGCCTAACTTGAAGACCAATTGTAATCGATTAACAAAAATCATTCAGGCCAGGATGGTGGATCTCAGAAATAACGATTTTGCTTGTAAGATCCGCTCTCTCCCAGATTGTGCTAAGCCCTTCTGGAAACTTACAAATTTTTTTATAAAAAACAAGCCTAGACCCATTCCCCCATTGACCCAGTGGTTCATCTGATAACTCCTGAAGAGAAGGCTGCCGCGATAGGTCAACACTTCGTCAGCTCCCATAATCTCGGACAAAACATCGTCAGCCCTCATGAATCTGAGGTTGCTGAAAATGCCACCAATCTTCTTCAGATTTCTAACATTTTTCCAGAGGAATCCGAGATTACGGCTGACGAACTGTTGGCCTATATCAAATCATCTAAAAACATGAAGGCCCCAGGTTTCGACAACATCCTGAATCTGGAACTCAAACACTTGAGTTCCAGATTCTACAACCATCTGGCACTGATTTTTAATCAGTGCCTCAGACTGGGCTATTTCCCCTCGTGTTGGAAGTCAGCTAAAGTCATACCCATCCGGAAACCTGGGAAGGATCCGTCCTCTCCTTCAAGTTATCGACCAATCAGCCTTCTCTCAGTTATCAAAACTGTTCGAAAGAGCACTGTACCACCGGCTCCTAACATCTGCCGATGAAAACAACTTGTTACTCGAGGAACAGTTTGGTTTTCGGAAAGGTCGTTCAACCGTCCACCAGCTGACTCGAGTAACAAACATTCTCAGATGGAACAAGTCTGTTTCGAAAACATCTGCCATGGCGTTGTTAGACGTTGAAAAAGCGTTTGACAATGTCTGGCATGATGGCCTGGTGTTCAAATTGCAGCAGTACGGTCTTCCAATCTTCCTAGTGAAGATCATAAATAACTATCTATGGCATCACATCGGATGCTTTCAACATCGGTGCCGGGGTTCCACAAGGAAGCATCCTTGGCCCCATCCTATTCAACCTGTTCACCTCCGATATGCCGGCTCTCCCTGATGGTGGATCGTTGTCTCTGTTCGCAGATGACACATCCATCGTATACAAGGGTAGGGTCATCGGAGCTCTGACTGCCAAACTTCAGAGAGGCCTGGACGTCCTGACTGAATATTTCAACAGCTGGAAGATCCGTATCAACGCGACAAAGACCCAGGTCATTATCTTTCCACACTCTAAATCTCCTAGACTTGTTCCGTCGGAGAATAACAAGATCTGCCTGAACGGCACAGTGGTGGAATGGTCCAAAGAGGTCGTGTACCTCGGGCTAACACTAGACAGCAAGCTTCTTTTCAGGGAGCACGTTGACAAAACAAAAATCAAGTGCAACATCTTGATAAGATCGTTGTATCCACTTATCAACAGGAAGTCAACCCTGTCCCTGAAAAATAAGCTTGCTGTCTACAAACAAATCATCCTTCCTGTAATCGAGTACGGTATGCCAATCTGGGAGAGTTGCGCAAAATTCCATCACCTTAAACTCCAAAGGATCCAGAACAAGATCCTTAGGATGGTCCTAAACAGTCCCCCGCGGACTAGAAATTCTGAGATCCACCTCCTGGCTGGAATTCAGACATTAGAAGAACGGAGAGTATTCATCCTGGAAAGGTTCAGAGACACCTGTCTGAGATCAAATCATCAGATCATACGTGATCTAGCACGTTAGGTTAAGTTATACTCGTAGTTAGGTAGGTTATCACTTTTTTCAATTTAAATAAAACACATCCCCAAAGGGATATTCTGTAAACTAGTTAGCTAGAGATGAACTAGCCTAAGGCTAAAAATCTCTTAAATAAAGAATTTAAAAAAAAAAATGTAAACTAGTTGAAAAACGCAAATATTAAATTAGAATATCAAATAAAACAAAGATGAAGAGCCAAGTAGGCTAATCAATTAAAATGATAAATCAATGTACTACCATAATCAACAGAAATAAACATAATTTTACTACTACTACTTCCGGGGCTCATTCGACTGACTGACAACAAAGCGGACGGACGCACACAGCAGCAAGCATAGCAGCAGCAAGCACAGCGGCAGCCACCTACATAACGTGCAGTGCCACATTCCGTGGCTCACTCAGCAGTCGGACGACAAAACGGATGGACGCACACAGCAGAGAGCAGCACCCAGTAGCGAGAGAATACCCGGACATTTGAGGTTGAGAGACTCCGTTCACTCCAAGCAATCCCATTCTCAGACCTCATATGTTAGTTAGGGCACCTGGCGAACAGACCACCGAAAATCACGACAATGGCGCAGCTGGTACTGGAACCGCTTCATCTCTCAATCTGTAAGTATAATTATAATCTCTTCAGAGAAGGACAAATGGAACTGTAGTCGAGGCAGTATCGTAAAAGCACAATTGGATTCTGATTGGCGAAGCAGAGTGCCAAAGCAAAAAAATAAAAAATAAACGGAACTGTAGTCGAGGCAGTATCTTGAAACTGTAATTGGCCTCTGATAGACGAGGCAGAGTCTTTAGATATATAAAAAATAGTGAACGGAAAGCTACAAGTGTGTAGAATATGTGGCCAAAAGGATTTTACGATCCGAAACATATTTAGCGAGTTATGGCGCTTTGAGTGAACCTTTGTCATGCGCGCTGAGGGACGCTACAAAAACTTTAAACGCGTTTTTCTCGAAACCATTTTTTTTATAACAACTTAGAGCATAGGGCTTGAACAAATGATCCGATTTACAATCGGAAAATTGCGCTTTGAAGGATACTATTTTTTGTATGGCTTATACCTAAAATGAAAAAAAAATTATTAGTTACTATTTTTTAAGCAAGGTCAAAGTGAGAAAAAAGGGGTAAAAAAAGCACTAAATTTTCAAATGTCCATAATTTGGTCAATTTTTGTCGGATTTCGTTCTTGTTAGGTATAAGCCATAGGGAATATTATCAACTTTAACCACAATAAAAAAAATTCATTTCAGTTCACCACCAGAGGGTGTGCACTCGAAGTTCTGCAGCAAAACCTGACTGACACTCCTCCACGCGAGCCGCCATTTTGTTTTTTTTACCTTCAAAAAATTTTCAAGTATTCAGGAATAGTGGACAAATATAATTATCGAAACCGGAAGTTCGTATGTCTTTTCATTCTCCTGAAAAAAAAAATTCCAAAGTTCAACTGTTTTTCAGCCAAATCCAAGTAAACCTCCCCTTAATTGCCGAAACAGAATTATTGAGATTGTGTCTTTCTTGTTGCAGGGCGAAACCGATATCAAAAAGCAAAATCTAAAAGAAGAGGCTATTGGATGAACTGTTAGCAGTCAAAAACGAATTGGCAATTATAAGGTCTGAAAAAGACCAGTTGCTTCACGCTATGGAGCTCAATAGTACAGAAAACGATCAAGCCAGATGCAATGCTATTTCCGACGATTGTCAGGCACCAGGAAACGAGTATCTAATTGCTACAATTAACCATATGTCCCTCGGTTCTTTTAATATTCCGGAATGCAAGCCATCAGAGGGTGAGACAGATATCGATAAGAAGGCCTACGAGCACTGGAAGGAAATCATTGCTGCCTCGTTCAATCTAGTCCATGCCACCGATGAACATGCTAAGATGGACATCTTCAAAACTAAAGCTGGATCGAAACTATTGGAGGTGATGCAGGGAACATCGTCCACTACAGACATGCCGGAAGAACAGAACCATCCATTCTTCAACACGATTGCACGATTGGATCGATACTTCGGGTCGAGGACTTACATCATCGGTCAACGAGGAAAGTTTATGAACACTGTGCAATTAAAAGGGGAGTCTAACATACGTTCCGTACGACGAGTGGCAGCCGCTGCTAAGTTATGTGACTACAAGAGCGAAGAAGAAATGGAGGCTATAGTGCGTACTATTGTAAAAGGAACAACCGATAGTCGTTTGCACATTCTAGCCCACCGCAACTGGGTCAAACAAGGTGATATGAATAGCTTGATCGCGATTGTACGATACCGAGAGATGGAGATTTTAACGAGGACGCATATTAAAAGCTAACCGTCAAAACAGCGCAACAATAGCGGCAGTATCATCAGCTATAGACCTCCAAGCTCAGTTTCGCCGTGGAATAGGACCAAGATTCCGGGGAACTCGACGAGGAAGAGGAGCGTATCATCGTGGACAATCGAATTATCAAGGGTCATCTAGAAGAACTTGCTGGCAATGTGCCAGCATGTATCATGGATCTGCTGATTGCTCAAATCTGGAAAAGATGTGCCACAATTGTAACCGCCACGGCCATCTAGCTCGTAACTGTTCAGCCCTGTCTCGTCAAAGAATGAACCAGAATCGAGCGCACGATGAACCGGGAGAGGAAGAGCCAAGGTCGAAGCTTGCAGCGATTATGCAAAACAGTTAAAACAACGAAAGCAAGGTACAAGACAATGTTAAACCGGAATAATTTGAAATATCTCCGTGGCTTTCTTATCTCACATTTAAATTTTATTTGGAATTTAGTTTGTAATTTGACAAGGCGAATAAAATATTTTCAAGTTTAAAATTTTGAGTAAATCAATTTTAAATTCTCATTAAGAAGGTTTCCATGTTTGGGGTCACAGACGGCTTAATTTAAATAAGTTCGAATGGTTGTTAGGGTCGATTATCTTCTGAAAGAAGCGATTTGGTTCGATGTCGCACCTTGCTGCAATCATACAAAAAAAAACATTGGGCCTTAATGATGCTAACGAATGTGAGATAAGGGAGCTTTTAAGGATGACATTCAATGACTCAATTATAATTATCCTTACGTTTACAGGATCTAGCAGAAGATTATGTTGAATCTTCTTAAACTACCGATTATACTAACGAGCTACAATCCTAGAGGTAACTCTAAGACTAGAAGGTCCCGAAGAAACGTGCTCAACTTTTTGGCTCAGCTCTGGTACTCTCTTCGGTCCCAAGCTAATCGATTCACCCCTCGAAACATAGAAAAATCCACTAACCCCTCATTTTATCTGTCAAACTTTGATAGCGAATTAAAACAAACATTGTGTAGTACTAGAATTTCGACTAGAATGGGGTACGTTAATCGTTTGCTTGGGACCAATAGGCTAGTCAAGCAGTGAGCCAATTTAAAATCGTTAGTTTCGTATTGATTGTTGCTACAATGCTGTACCTGCTTTCGATCCACCGACAGAAGAAGATGCTTACTCTAATAAAAAATAACTATAAACGAATGATAACCCAAATCATTGAACTATTCCACAAATGGTTTGGATGATACCCAGAACACGTCGTTAAGCAAATTAACCATACAATTTTTATTAGGGTATGTTGTTGGCCGAGTAGCCGGGAAATGTGTAATTTTTTTTCATTGATTCCGGGGCTCAAGTGAATACTATTGAAAAGAGAATATGGGGCAAGATTGCTCAGAATAAGTTCACCGTGTTGTTCACTGTATGTTTCTATGAGACCGGTCTATTTAGAAAAGTTTTACGTTGTTGAGGAGGCGCGATCGTTATTGAGCTTTAAAACAGCAGCCCCATACAGCCTATTAGACTTGAGGCTTAAGGAGAAGGATGGAATTTCTAAATTTGAGAGTAAAAAATACGCAGACAGCCAAAGAAGAGCTAAAGATTCGACGACGATTAAAGTAGGGGATACAGTTTTAGTCGCAATTCCGAAGAAGCGTAAGTCGGACCCGGAATTTTCTGCTGAAAGATTCTCGATAGTTGTAAGAGATGGAGCAAAAGTGATAATTCGGAGTGAAAGGTTAAGAAGTTTCCAGAAGGTCTACAAGAGCTTGCTGATAGTACGGTCAACAATGACATTGAAGTGGGAATCACAAACAAAGAAACAGAAAACCATGGAAGTGAAACTGGAATCGAACTTGAGATCTCCAGTTGAAGCTGTTCTAATTTTTTAGTTATTACCCGTTAAAACTTACTCGTTTATATTGAAACATACACACTTAGAAAATAGTACCGAACTCGGTTCAATTTCAACCGAGTTTTTATCTGCTGAACGCTCGGTAGTCTTCTCGGTTCAAAAAGAAACAACCGAGTGTTCGTTAAAGTTTCTTTTCCCACAACCTGTCAAACTAACCGAAAAAACTCGGATGACAAAAAGTCAATTCAAGCAGGAATAACCGAACATCGGTTTACCCAAGTATTACCGAACGCTGTCAAACAAACCGACTAACCGGTTGCAATCACGGGATTCGTTTCTTTTTGACAGCGCTCAAATCCAAAAACTTACGATGTTTCGAATCAGAAATAAAACAAGTTTTTTTTAATGAGATGCATGATTTATATTATATTTGTCAGATGTTGTTTTAATGCATAAATATGCTTTGTATTAACTATTGACAACAAACTTGAGAATTATGGCTCAGCTGTGCGGGGGGAAAGAGAGGGTTAACCCCCTTGAGGGAAACAAAAAACTTCTCACACGTCGTGATAATGCCTTCTACATGGAATTCAATCAAACATGCAGTTCCTCCAGAAGTTTTTCCATTTTCAAATCAATTCACCGTGTGACACTAACGAAAAAACACGTCTTGCGAAAAAAAAAACACAACGCGTACCCGCGAGAAAAAATGGCTGACGATATTTGGTTTAGCTGAAAACCGAGTTTCGGTTAAAATTTCCGTCGTGAAGTTGAACCGAAGTTGTGAGTTTAACGTTTGAGAAAGTTTAGCGAATATTCGGTTCAGTTTACCGAGTTTTCTCGGTTTTCACTACTTTACCGTACTTTTCGGTTCAGTCTTCATTCCTATCTGTCAAATTTAACCGAAATTTGGGTTTGACTCGGAAAATACGCCTAAAAACATATTTTTACACGAATTCTTCGGTTCGTTGTTGGTAACCGATGTAGTTCGGTAGAAAATTAAACCGACTTCGGTATTATTTTCTAAGTGTGTACGATGCGGCATCAATTTGTCATACTTCTCTTCGCTTCAGCATACCTGCATTAAATCCGTAAGCCAGCTGCCTCGTAGAATTTACGTCAGTCGTAATTTAAGTGTAAGCATTGAATGTCATGCATACATTTTGGATGCAGCTGTTTGCCATCATTGTTTTTAGTGCTTGTGACGGACATAGGTCCCATATGACGAAGTAGCACTACACTTTATTGAATACTCACTGGCAAAAACAAACAAACGGTTCATTCGTTATCTTTGGGGGCTTGTCTCTGACAGCTCTTGGGTTGGTTTATCATACAAATGCTGATAAGAGTTCAGTCTATATATAGGTTTAGACAACTTTACCATACTATGCTATACTATACACCCAACCGGGGGATGTAAGATTCGCTTACAATTATGTGGGAGTCATCAGTCATCATTGGAGGATGTTAGTGGAGACTACATGAACGGAGGATGTGATATACCGAGCCGCGGTCCAATGCAAGAAAATGGAGAAAGAAAATGTGGAGGGTATTAGTGAGCGAAATTAATCAAGTCGAATAAAAAGGTTGCCTACTGGGACTCGTACCACGAACATTGCGATTATCAGACCTACACTGAGGTAAATAAACTTAAGAATTTCATTAGGCTCGACTTATGAACGACACATATGAATTTCATAAGCGTGATTTATGAATGATTTTCGTCTAACATGAGGTAGCTATTGTACGCCTATAACCATCTTATTTTCCCAAGAGTTGAAAGACGAGTGGTCTACACACAGGCCTCATAATCTCATCATCCATCGTTCGGTTCTAGTCTGCTGCGTTTTATAATTTTTTTGTCAACATTATTTTTCATAAGGCAAATCAGTGAAATTCATACTGATTTCTTGTGGCTAAAATTCATTAGTGAATTCTCAGTGTGCTGCTCTCTCTATGCTCTGGAAAACGAATAAGAAGCGCTAATAGTACGATAATTTTATTCCGCATGCTTTTACTGCTGAACGAGAATTGAAGAGCTTGATGGTATAGTCGAAAGCGTGGAATTTACAATTGGCGGTATTTTAAAATAAGCTTTATGGATATTGGATGTTTTGTTTCGTCTTAGTTATCTTAAAGAAAAGTGCTGATTACTGTTTTATGTTCTATATGTTATTAAAAGTTTCACAAAATTTAATAACGAATCTAGTTGTCCACACATTGTTAAGAGGAACGAAACGTTATCAGGAAGAGTCACACGCACAAAAAAATATTTTAAACGCAATAATATTTGACGTAAAATCAATAAGAATTTCATTTTGTTTTGGCTGCAGAAAGAAATCATTATTGTTTCAACAATCCAGTATTGTTGTTCCTTAAAACCCATGGATTGTTAAATAAAAAATAAAATCTTTTCGAATTTACAAGAGCTTTTGACGTAAGCTGTTAAATTTGGCAGCTGGGTCTACAACAAATATATGTTTGTTTTTAAAAGAGATTTCTTGTTGATTCAATCAAATTTATTTTATGAAGTTTGACAATTCACGCAGTAGAAATAAAAATATTTTTATTGATACATAAATAATGTCGATTTTTTTAATGTTTTGTTTTCTTTTTGCAACAAACAGAATTGCAATTGACTTTCTGAGGCATAAAATCACTGATCACGCCTTCCTTCGGAAGAGAAGTAAAGCCGTTGGTCTCCGGTTCATGAGTTGATGGGTCGATATGTAGGGTCCAGGTGTGGGAGCTGTCTTCCTGGCGTCGGGATCATTGGTACTCAGTACGGAAAACAAGATCGACGGAAAAAAATCAAGGACAAAACAGAAAAATTGATTTAGCAACTGCAGTTTGAACTGCAGCACACTTACCTACCTCAAGTCTCAAGATTTTCGGAAATCTTGCACTTATTTCCTGAAATTCGGAACGTGGAAAAAAGCTAAATCAAACGAGAAAAGTTTTGTTATTGTTTACATTTTTGTCCGGGTGAAAACGAGGGAGCGGTTATTTTTGCATTCATGGCCTGGGGAAATAAATGCTAAATTTAAATTAACTATTGCTGGCTTAATATAATATAAATAATAGAATATTGTTTTTTTTTTTTTTTTTTTTTTATTATGGTCACTTTAACACTTGGGTCATTCGTGACTTGTCCGGGGGTGAGATTTGAACTCGTGACTTTGGCGTGAGAGGTATGAATGTTAACCACTACGCCGGGGTCGCCCCCTGGAGAATATTGTTATTTTTACAATAGTTGCAGTTAAAAAGTGGTTTATTAACACTCCGAATACGATGCCTCCGAAAAACGTGTAACGGCAAGTTTGCAACGGCATAACATAGCCATTTCTTAATGAATTTCAGAAATTGTGGTTCCTTTAGAATTCCTAGGGTCTGCAGATTGTTTTCATTGTAAAAATATTGCAAATAGAGTCGTCTACTTTTTTAAAAAGCGAAAAGAGTTGTTACACGTTTTTTGAAAGGTGTGTTTGTAGGGTTTTGCAAGTGGTGCAAGATATGTAATTTAGATTAATGGGCACAAATGTTCACAATTAGCCAGAATACAGTCGTGGTTTCTATCTATGGATCCTGGAAATCCGGAACATCTGTAAAATGGTCAATCCATGAACCTGATCCTAGAGCTCTGCGGTTTTTTTGAAAACATTAGGAACTGTGATATAAAAAATATTTGGGGTCGTGACACAAACATGTACATGGATGGCCATAGGACCGTCCTCAGGAAGATCCGGAACATCCGTAAAAGTGGTCAATCCATGAAACTGATCCTAGAGCTCCGCAGTTTTTTTAAAACACTAAGAACTGAGATGATAGAATGAATTTGGGGTCGTGACATAAACATGGACCTTGATGGCCATGCGACCGTCCTCCGGAAGATCCGGAACATTCGTGAAAGTGAAAAATTTACGAAACTGATCCTAGAGCTCCGTGGTTTTCTTGAAAACGTTAGGAACTGTGATATTAAAATGTATTTGGGATCGTGACATAAACATGGACCCAGATGGCCATTGGACCGTCCTCCGGAAGATCCGCAAAATTCGTAAATGTGGTCAATGTATGGAGCTGATCCTAGAGCTCCACGGTTTTTTCGAAAACACTTGGAAATGTCATATATAAATTAATTTGCGGTCGTCATATCAACATGTACCTAGAAGGCCATGGGACCGTCCACCGCAAGATCTAGAACATCGAAACTGATCCTAGAGTTCTACGGTTTTTTCGAAAGCATGTGGTACTGCGATATAAGAAAGAATTTGGGGTCATGACATAAACATGGACCCAAATGGCCATGGGGCCATCCTCTGGTAAGTCCAGAACATCAGTAAAAGAGGTCAATCAAAGAAACTGATCCTAAAGCTCCGCAGTTTTTTTTTCCAAAAAACATTAGGAATTGTGATATAAGAATGAATTTGTGGTCGTAACATAAACATGTACCTAGATAGCCATCAGTCATCCGGAAGATCAAAAACATCCGTAAAATGGTCACTCCATAAAATTGAGAGGTGGAAGCATTACTATGACGAGCACCTCAACGGTGATGCAGCAGAAAACGACGGTTGTACGGCAACAGACCTTGGAAGACGACAGGCTACCAACCCCTGATATTCAAGAGGTTGAGGAGGAGATTGGTCGGCTGAAGAACAACAAAGCAACAGGTGTTGATCAACAACCAAGTGAGCTATTAAAATACGGTGGTGAAGCACTGGGTAATTGCCAAGATTTGGGAGGAAGAGATATTACCGGAGGAATGCATGGAAGGTGTCATATACCCAATCTACAAAAAGGGCGACAAGTTGGATTGCTGCAGCTACCACACGATCACAATGCTGAGCGCCGCCTACAGAGGTTCGAGGTGGTCGATGAGTTCGTGTATTTGGACTCACTGGCGACCGCCGAAAATGATACCAGCAGAGAAATTCAAAGACGCATCATCGGGAATCGTGCCTACTTTTGACTCCGTAGGACACTCCGGTCGAATAAATTCGCCGCCGCACGTCAACTGACTATCTACAAGACGCTGATAAGACCGGTGGTCTTCTACGGCCACGAGACCTGGACTATACTCGTGGAGGACAAACGCACCCTTGGTGTTTTCGAAAGGAAGGTGTTGCGTACCATCTACGGTGCAGTGCAGATGGATGACGACGTGGAGGAGGCGAATGAACCACGAATTACACAAGCTGCTGGGAGAACCACCCATCGTCCACATTGCGAAAATTGGGCGACTACGGTAGCCTGGGCACGTCGTAAGAATGCTGCACGACGACCCAGTGAAAAAGGTTCTCGAAAGCGCCCCAACAGGAACAAGAAGAAGAAGCGCGCAGTGGGCAAGGTGGATCGACCAAGTAGAAGGCGACCTGCGGACCCTTCGCAGACTACGAGGCTGGCGAAGTGTGGCCATGGATCGAGTAGAGTGGAGACGACTTCTTCGGAGAGAAGCGGACAACAAGGCCTAGACCGAAATTATAAGCAAGGAAGTCATAAAAATGATCCAAGAACGGAAAAACCGTGGAACTGTGATATTAGAATGAATTTGGGGTCTTAACATAAACATGGACCCGAATGACCATGGGACAGTCCTCTGGAAGATCCGTAAAAGTGGTCCATCCTTGATACTGTTTTTAGAGCTCCGTAGTTTTGTCGAAAACACTTTGAACTGTGATATATGAAAGATTTTAGGGTCGAGACATCAACATGAACCTGGATGGCCATTGGACCGTCCTCCAAAAGATCCGGATCATCCGTAAAAGTGGATCATCCATGAAACTGCAAAAAAAAACGTGTTTTTTTTTTCCGAAAACTCTAGGAACTGCGATTTTAGATAGAATTTAGGGTCGTGACATAAACATGAATCCGGATGGCCATGGGGATGTCCTCCGAAAGATCCGCAACAACCATAAATTTGTCATACTATTAAACTGATTCTAGAGCTCTGCAGTTATTTTTTAAACAATGTGAAATAAGAAACCACTGGATCACTTTTACGGATTTTCCGTATCATCCGGAGGACGGTCCTATGGCCATCCAGATCCAATATTTTTGTCACGACCACAAATTCTATCTTATATCACAATTCCTAATGTTTTTTGGAAAAAAAAAACTGCGGAACTCTAGGATCAGTTTCATTGATTGACCACTTTTACGGATGTTCCGGATCTTCCTGAGGACGGTCCTATGGACATTCAGGTTCATGTTTACATCACAACCCCAAATTATTTCTTTCATCACAGTTCGAAATGTGTGGATTTACTACTTTTACGGTTGTTCCGGATCTTCCGATGGTCATCTGGGTCCATGACCCAAATTCATTCTTATATCACAGATCCTAATGTTAAAAAAAATGCGGAGCTCTAGGACCAGTTTCATGGATTGTCCACTTTTAAGGATGTTCCGGATCTTCCTGAGGACGGTCCCATGGCCATCCATGTACATGTTTGTGTCACGACCCCAAATATTTTTTATATCACAGTTCCTAATGTTTTCAAAAAAAACCGCAGAGCTCTAGGATCAGGTTCATGGATTGACCATTTTACGGATGTTCCGGATTTTTCGAGGACCGTTCCGTTGTCTCCAGGATCCATAGATTGAAACCATGACTGTATTCTGGCTAATTGTGAACATTTGTGCCCATTAATCTAAATTACATATCTTGCGCCACTTGCAAAACCCTACAAACACACCTTTCAAAAAACGTGTAACAACTCTTTTCGCTTTTTAAAAAAGTAGACGACTCTATTTGCAATATTTTTACAATTAAAATAATCTGCAGACCCTAGGAATTCTAAAGGTACCACAATTTCTGAAATTCATTAAGAAATGGCTATGTTATGCCATTGCAAACTTGCCGTTACACGTTTTTCGGAGGCTTCGTAGTCGGCGTAAAGTTTTTACCCACCGTATTCGGAGTGTTAAAACAAAAATAATCCTATTTTAATTTATATCACTAAGCATTATTGAAACAACAAAATGCAATATAATTTCAACCGGTATTGTTTGTATAAATACAACTAAAGTTTTTTTTTGGTTCAATGCAAACAATTTTCTGTCCGTGCATCAGTGTACAATAGTTCTATTTATATGTTTTGCCTTAAGTGCTATTATTTTATTTTATTTTTTTGGAGGACTTATCACTATCAACAAGACATAAAAAGTAACAAGGACTAAGATATGTTCCTTCGATTACTGAAAAATCCTGTTCCCCTAGTTTGAAGAAGTCAGGACTAGGAATCGGTGGTAGATCATCCCGTAACGTACCCCGAAAAGGCGATCTACCCACGTTACGGGGCGTTAGTCAGCAACAGAGCCAACCGAACGGGGACAGTAATTAATGTTGTCGTATTGGGACGGATTGCAACGACCGGAGCGACTTGGCAGTTTCGACGTGGAGCAGCGGAGGCGAAAAAGTTCATGAGCAGTATGAACTGTGGTTAAATTTGGTTATTGAATAAGTGTTCAGTTCGATTTAGACTAGCGAGTAGATAAGTTTTAATTTTTTAAAAAGGCTATCACATCCGTGAAACCTTAACTGGAGGCTCTGGCGAGATCCTCTTGGACGGGAACAGTATAAAGTGATAGTGGAAGAGCAAAACTCCTAGTAAAAAATTCAGTGCAACAAAAATTTTACAAAAAGTGAAACAGTTTGGTTCAACGAACCAAAGTGCAGTGTTCCTGGTTCAAAGAGCCAGGCCTTAATATCACAAAGCGAGCTGCGAGGCACTGAGGACATCGATACCCGATCGGCACCGCTGGCCCGGAGTGCTGCAGCAAAACGGAAAATCCAAAAGTGCCTGCTCGTAGATCCCCCGTTTAAAGAGGACAGCCACCAAAAGACCAACGATCAATGTTTGCCATACCCGGGACACGGTCCCTTATTAAGCTACTTCTATGTTTAATATATCTTTGAAAACAACTGATTTTTCGGATTTTTATGTTAATTAATTAGTGATAAGCAAGTGAAACTCTCTAAACAATTTTCTGACAAATTGATTTTTAAGTAAATGAACTTTTCTAAACGAAGCAAGCGAAATTTCAAAAACGATTTTTCTGGCAGTTAATTTATAAGCAACTGAAATTTTCCAAACGAATAGTGACGTGAGTGTACCCTTGTTATTTATCTTCTAACATTGATTTCAGACGAACAAAATTAGTCGAAAGAAGAGAAGATTAAATATTTACTTCGGCAACGTTATGGCAAACCCAGTACCCATCCCTGTGCCAAATCCTGCACCAGTGGTCCCACCCAGGCATGGAAAATTTGCATTTATTTATTTATTTATTTATTTATTTGTCGTCAATCAGTGTAGACCGTTTTACAATTGTTGTCTTAACAGCTATGTTTACAATTTTGTCTTTGTTTATATTTTTTTATAATATGTCTTGAGAACAAGTTAAAACATTACTTCTAGCTGACGTTATGCGAGTAATTAAAATATTGCTTTAATTTGGTTTTTGTCATTGTAAAGTCAATGTTATCGCAGTGCTTACTATATGTATCCATCATTTGGTTCAAGGGTCCAAATTTGGCATAATTCGTACGGTGACGATTTGTAGCAAATATATTTCTATTTCGGAAATGCCTAGATGGTGTATATAAATTTAAGGATGACAATAGTTCTATTGAATCAATTCGATGAGATACGATATCGTTTACGAAAGAAATCATAGCAAATTCACGACGCTCTTTTAATGTTTGGATATTTATGAGCTGTGTAAGATGGCAGAGGAAATACAGTCCAACCTAACTTGCGGAGTGCATACAATAGAAACTGCTTTTGAACGGACTCTATTCTTTCTTCGTGTTTTATTGAAAAAGGAGACCAAACTATGCTGCAATATTCTAATATCGATCTTACATAAGCAATGTACAATATTTTTATCGTATACGGATCGTGAAAGTTGTAGCAGAAACGTTTTATGAAACCAAGCATGTTGTTAGCTCTGTTAATAAATGTGTTATAATGATCGGTGAAAGTTTTGAGTCCAAAATAACACCTAGATCCCTGACTCTATCACACTTTTCTACGATATGGTTTCCTAAAGTAGGGTAGGGTTCGTTTTCTACTAATGGTAATTGAGTTACTTTTTTTTTATATTTAATTGTAGCAGGCTTTTTTGGCACCAAGTATGGAATATCTGTATTTCCTCTTTGAATGTGATGATGTCTTTGGCATCTTTTATTTCCAAAAAAAAGTTTAATGTCGTCAGCATAGATTAAAACTTTCAATTTCTTAATAATGAAAGATATGTCATTGAGCGGTCCTAAATGGGAGCCTTGAGGAACTCCAGAAGTGACATCAACGGGATTTGATGTCTTTCCTTTGTATTTTACTATTTGATGGCAGTCAGTTAAATATGATTCAAGCCACTTGAGGAGTGCGTAATGAATTCCCATTTTTTGAAGTTTAAAAAGAAGCATAGGTACGTCAATTCGATCAAACGCTTTGCTGAAATCTGTATACAACACTTCTACATGGTTTCCGTTATCCATTGCATTCAAGGAATAATTAACTAATTCGAGCAAATTCGTAGTTGTTGAACGGCCTTTAAAGAAGCCATGTTGCATAGTAGTTATTCTGTTTTTAATTTGAAGAAAGAGTTTTTCATTCACAATCGCCTCGAAAAGTTTCGGAATGCAAGAGATAATAGCTATACCACGATAATTACGTATGTCGGATTTTTTGCCAGATTTAAAGATAGGCACTAAAAACGAGTTTTTCCATATTTTAGGGAAGTTTCCGGATTCCAGTGACATATTGAAAATCCAAAATAATGGAGCAGTAAGTTCAGTTGCTAAAGCTTTCATAAAAACTGGCGGAACACCGTCAGGGCCAGGACCTTTAGATGCATCTAAATTGTTTAAACCCTTTAAGATATCATGAACCTTGATTTGACTTACGCTGATGTCACTTGAAAATTCTGGATAAGATTCAAAATATTCACGGTCACGGTCCTCTTCTGAAAACGTAGTATAGATTTCTTGGAAGAAATTTGCAAACAAATTGCATATATCATCCGAGTTCTCACCTACCCTATCGTCCAAATGCATCTTTGATGGAAAATTATCAGATTTCAATTTGGTTTTCACATAATTGAAGAATTTCCTAGGACAAGATTTTATTTCAAGTTCAGTTTTTAAATTATACTCCTCAAATGCCATATTCACGGCCAAATTTAACTGATCGCAAATGTCTAAATAGTATGCCAAAGCTTATTCACTATTATATTTTTTATAAAATTTGAGCGCTTTTTGCTTTTGTTTTTTTTAATTTTTCAGTTCCCTGTTGTACCAAACCGGATGTTTTGCATGACTCTGACGTCTTCTTCTTCTAGTTGGCACTTCTTCAAGTATTATTTCAAGCAACACATTGTAGAATACGTCAACTGCACATTCAACATTTCCTGCAGTTCTTAATATTGCTTGCCAATCGACAATGTTCAATCTATTTCTGATGTTATCATAATTTGCTGAATTGTAATCAAAGATTTCATCAAATTCGCAGTCGTTGGTTCTTTCATTTATGTGAACGAATAAAGAATATTCTATTGCTGTGTGAAACATTTCATTTCTCCATATGGGACTTAACGATTCAGTCACACAGAAATCTTCATAAGTATTTGTTAATAAAAGGTCTAAATAACAATTTTGTTGATTTTTCACATGGTTATTTTGATTAAGTCCTAAATGTGCAATTTTGTCAAAAATGAAATGGAGTGTTTCATTTTCCCCAACGACTGGAAGTAAGATGTTTCATTGTCCACATCAGAAATAAAGTCAACATTGCGTTGGTTAAAGTCCCCATATACATGTACTTTTACTTCAGGGGGTAAACTAGACAAAATTTCTTCCGCTTTTCCAAAAAACTTATCATACGTGTCCTTATGAGCATTGTTCGGAGGAAAGTATACCGAAGCAAAGACATGAGTTTCATTTGCTACTTGCCATAATTATTTCAGAATTCAATTTGGTCGAAATCGCTATTAATACTCCACCTCCCGATTTTTTTCCAGACCATTGAAAATTGCGGTCGTCTCTATAAACATTATAATTGTTACCAAAAACTTCTTCACTTCTCACACTATCATCCCAACTTGTTTCATTAGCCATTATGACAGAGTAAGTAGAACTTAATATATTTTTGTTGATTTCATTCATTTTACCGGCGCTTCTCATGCGGTTAACATTTTGGCAATATACCAAAATTTCTGTACTGGTCTGAAGACTAGGTGAAGAAGTTGATGGTAACCTGTCATTCATAAAACTATTATCAAAACTATTTACCCCTGATCCATGTTCCGAATTTGTTTCGTTCTGCAAAGTGTCGTGATCTTCGATATTTTCTTCCTCTATGGAGCGTGTCACTCATTTCGTGCATTCATTTACATTCATTTGCCTCTAACTTTTTTCTTCAACAGCATTCCACAAAATAATGTATAGAGCTTTTGTAGGTTTTGTCATTAGCTACAACTTTTGTTAACAAGCAGACGATAATGACGAAGCAGAGCGAACAGAAGCCACTACTGTTTTTCAGTGAATGTATTTTATATTCACTGAAAACAGTAACAAGTTCTGCCCGCTCTAGTTTGTCATGCATAAGAGATACAGATTTGAGTTATGACAAAACTTGTAGCTAACCTACAAAAGCTCTATGCATCCTTTTGTTGAATGCTGTTGATGAAAAAAGTAAGAGGCAAATGAATGTAAATGAATGTATAAAATGAATGCAAATGATTTTCCATGCCTGGTTCCACCACTGACAATTAAGCAATTTGTTGACCTCGGAAAATTGCCAGATTTTATAAAAGATATGCAAATATTTGATGGTAAACCAACGGAATTATTAAGTTGGTTAACCGGTGTGGAAGGTGTCCTCGGAACGTACTGAGATGCCGGCGCAAAAAATGCACAAATTGAGCTAAAAATCAGAGGAGAAGCCGCCGATATTTTAAACGCCAACAACATCGTGCACAATTGGGCACAGATAAAGAGCACATTGCTTATCTATCACAGAGATAAGCGAGACCTAAAGACTTTAGATTTCGAACTCACTTAAATCAAGAAGTCTGCAAACGAAAGTTTAGGCAGTTATTTTTCGAGAGTGATCTATTGCACAAATACAGGCGAACTCCTATATTGATTATTTCAGGGAGAAAGCAGTAGACGCATTTATCAGAGGATTAGAAAAACTCTGTGCCAACTTCTTAAAACTTTTAACCCTAACACCTAAGCCACTTCCAAGATTATCTCCACCCCCAACGCTTCAAGCTCCTAGAGGATTCACATACCAACAACAGCCTATTTTTAACTGGCAACAATTCACGCCGATTCCATATTCCCAAAACCCGTTTCAAACACCTCCTAGACAATGGAATCCGAAGCCTCAACCGAGACCGGAACTTATGGATATTGACCACAGCATGCGGTCCCGCAATGTAAATTACGGCAATCGACCATCAATGGACCTTAAATGGCCATTTCCACCTTCAAATCAAATGCCTTATTTTAAAAGACATGCCCATCCGATAAATACATTTGATTACAATTATGACGACCAACCAGAATTTTTTTACGATTAACGGGTGTTCAATAAAAAATGAGATTTTTTTTTCAGTCATATTATATTATATATATATACTATAATAGCCAGTAAAAAAAAATTTTTTTTCAACGAATTCAGTATTTTTTATTAAAAACATAATGTTTATCCAATTATTGGTGTAGTGGTAAGCGTGATTACCTCTCACCCAGCAGGCCTGGGTTCAATCCCAGTCAGCGCCGCCGGGATGTTCTGAGGCATAACATCTCTGATCACGCCTTCCTTCGGATGGGAAGTAAAGCCGTTGGTCCCCGGTTCATGAGTTGATGGGTCGGTAGGTAGGGTCCAGGTGTGGGAGCTGCCTTCCTGGCACGTCGGTAGCATTGGTCTCGGCACGGAAAACAAGATCGACGAAAAAAACAAACCAAAGGAAACAAAAAAAAAAATTATGTTTATTCTTCAAAAAACGTCAATGAACATTGGAGAAGGGGCCCTGGCCAGCCGTACGACACAACTTAGTCGCGATGCTCTCACAAGAGCGCTGGACAGCACTGAAATCATTCTCATTTTTATTGAACACTCGTTATGAACATGATTATAGTTATGACTCCTATCAGAATAACCACCTATCCCACCAGCAGAACCTCAAACTCAAACAAATCATCCACAACCAGAAATACAAACAGCACATAAGCAGATCCCTTCCACGTCTTTTGCGACAAAGTTTTTAGATTGGAGCCCAAGTTGGTGAGGCCAGTTTTGCCCTACATCAACTTAAAAACGACTAATGGCTGTTACCCTTTTTGATTGATACCGGGGCAAACATAAATTTGATTAACCCAAAACTTGCTTGGTCCTACAAACATTCAAAACCATACGATTTTAATGCCCGCAGCATTACTAGTGCTAATGGTAGCTTTGATGCAACTTCTGCCATTGATATTAATTTTATTTTATCCAAAAATAAATTTCTCTGCTAATTTCTTGCTCCATAAATATTATCCATTTTTTCATGGAATTATTGGAACAGGAATATTGAATGCACTAAATGTAAAGATTGACTTTTTCAACAAGACATTGGCATTACACACTGGTAATGAAAAGCTTGTTATCGCACCTTATTAATATTGTCAAACGGATCGTTCGTCAAATAGCATTTTTCGAACATCTCACTTGTCTGAAGAAGAACAGACTCAAATGAAGTCAGTGCTCGACGCCACTAAGGAAGTTTTCCATGGACCTAGTGGAAAGTTGACATGTTCAACTAACATTGAGTGTACTATTCACACTACGGATGGTATCCTAAATATGCCTGAGATTAATTATGTGTTGGACCTACTCAAGGGTCAAAAATATTTTACAACCCTTGATTTCGCTTCTGGTTTCCACCAGATAAAAATGAGGGAAAAGGATATCAAAAAAAAAACAGCCTTTTCGATCAATAATGGGAAGTACGAATTCACCCGAATGCCATTTGGATTAAAAAAACGCCCCTGCGTCTTGCAAAGAGCAATAGATGACGTATTGAGGAACCACATAGGCAAAATATGCTATGTGTTCATAGATGACGTCATTGTGTTTGGTTGAACATTAGCCGAACACTTGAAAAATTTGAAAACAATATTAAAAACACTAAATGACGCAAATCTCAAGATTCAACTTGACAAATGTGAATTTTTGCATTCCGATATCGAATTTTTGGGATTCATAAACCGATTAATTTTGCTTCTCGAACGTTGTAATTAACAGAGGAGAAATATTTCGTGCCAGAGAAAGAAATGTTGGCTATATTTTGGTCATTGCAAGTTTTCAGGAATTATTTATATGGTGCTGGTTTTAACTGACCACCTTGACTTTTACTTTATCCCCAAAGAACAGAAAGGAAAAATTGAAGAGGTGGAAAGCATATCTAGAAGAGAACGACTATGAGATCGTGTACAAACCGGGAAAGGCAAACGTGGTTGCCGATGCTTTAAGCCGAATTGTTTTATCAATGACAGGCACGCAACATTCCGCTGACACGAGCGATGACTTTTTCATAGTTTCTACAGAAGCCCCCTTGAATGTATTTTGCCATCAGGTTGTGATAAAAAAAGGGTCGAGACAAGGTAACCGTTTGATTTGTGCACTAGAATAACTGTTATGTTGAATGATATTAATGAAAACTTTGTATTGCAGGTATTAAAAACACACTTTAACCCAACTAAAGTAAACGGATTGTTGACGACTGAGGAGATCATGGGAAAAGTTCAAGAAAAAATCGTTTTTCACAAAACCTTCTCGAAGATGTGTGGAGGAAAACAAACTGCAGATACTAAAAAAATCTATTTTCCAAGGTTAAAAGATTTCATAGTCAACTGTCAAATTTGCAATGAAAGCAAATACGACAGAAAACCAATTAAATACCCTATCCAGGAAACCCCAAACCCAAACGCTCCCTTCAAAATAGCTCACATCGATATACTATTCCTTGAAAATAACCATTTCCTAACCTATGTCAACAAGTTTTCAAAATTTGCGCAGATAAAACCCATTGATTCAAGAGCCGCAATCGACTAAACATGAAAATCCTGAAAAATCAATTATCGACCTATTATTCCTATCATTTAATACAATTCCTGCACCCATAGTTCCACAAACCATACCCCCTATGAAGTCATACTTCCTTCCCCACGAACTCCAGATTTAATTGAAAAAGTTTTCAAAAATATTACGGAAAAACAGAAAAAGGATCAAAGACTCAAACACAAAATACGATTTAAGATAAATAAGATTAAACAAGTTAATAGGTCAAAATATAGATGTTAGAAGAATAGATCATCTCCTTATAATTGTTTTTGACTCAGGTACAGCTAGAATTCAAAATTCATCTCGTTGTTATATTCATCATTTCAAAGTTACCTCTTTGAAAACACACGTAGAAAATCTGCAAACTCAATTTGAACAGTTGAAGGTAAATCAATACACCAGTCTTATAACACAAAAATTTGAACACATACATCACTTAAAAGTTTGGCACCTTCCAGATGATACAAACGTTTGAATAATCTTGGAACCGGCTGGAAATTCATAGCAGGGAGTCCTGATGCAAATGACTAGAAAATTATAAACTCCTCGATCAACGATCTTGTAACGAATAATAACCAACAAATTAGAATAAACAGAGCACTTAATTTACAGATGAAAGAACTTGTATACAAAACAAAATGCAATAGAACTTTCAAATTCAAGATCATTAGAGATCTATTCGATCAATATTTATCTTAACCTAAAATATCTTTCAGAAAAACTTGAACAAATAGTCGATAGCATATCTTTAGCAAAATCAGGAATTCTAAATGAGAAAATACTTAGTCAGGATGAAATAGATATTTTGTATCAAGATTTATCCAAACAAAAAATTACAGTTCATAACGCTTTAGAAGCACTCAGCTTTGCAGATACAACGATCGCCACAAAAAGCAAGGAACTAACTCCCCCGTGCCTGGATCTATTTGCTTTTTGCTGAAGGAAGTGTTACTACTACCTAAAGCTACAACAAATTAAACAACACTTTTCAGTGCTCAACCTGTAAAATTTCTACCTTGTTCAACTCTCATTCCTCTTCGATCCTTGTTTGGACCCTACCCGAGGTAATCCACCTTGGATATTGATTTGGAAAATTCCTCTTCGATCCTTCAGATTCTTATAGTAATCTGCTTGGAAGTCGATTTGGATAAAAATTTACTGCCGCCATGGTGCCTAAGCGAAAAGAAAAGGCCAAACTCTGATGAAATTAATTTAGGGTCTGATGAAATTAATTTGAGCAATCAATTTGATTTGCTCACGGATGATGAGAATGATCCATTATCCAGGAAAAATTCTAGTAATCTTTTCCGGCTTAATGCCAAGAAGGAAAAGATTCCCCCTATTGTGATAACCACTTCCGATTTCCATGCTCTTCGCATGGAACTTTTGAACTTCGTGAATGTTAAGTTTTCACTACAAATTGGACGTCGGGGTGAATTCCGTGTGTTGGCTGAAACCTTGGACGGATTTAAATGTCTTCTCAAGTATCTTACTGAGAAGCAGCACAATTTTTTTACTTACAACACCAAAATTGAACGTGTGTTCAAGGTTGTGGTGAATCCCTGGATCAGATCAAAGATGAACTGGCAAAATTACTTGGAGTTATGCCACTTCAAGTAATCAAAATGAAAATGAAATCCCGTCCTGGCGATTCACGCAACGGGATTTCTAATGATTTTTATTTAGTTCACTTCAAGTCTAGTGAACTAAACAACCTTAATACCCCGTTCACATTACAGCGTATATCACGTGATATACGATATCTTGCAATGAGCACTCATACATCTAGTTTTCACTGGAAATCCTATGTATGAGTGCTCATTGCAAGACAGCCTATATTACGTGATATAGGTTGTAATATGAACGGGGTATAAGGCCTTAGAAAAAGCTAGCCTTATGCTCCATGTCCGAGTGAAGTGGGAACACTTCAGGAAGACTGGAGGAAATTTCCAAAACCTCACCCAGTGCCGTAAGTGCCAGGGATGGGGTCACGGAACTAAAAATTGCTACATGCCTGCTAAATGCATGAATTGTGGTGATTCCTCTCACGCAAAGGACGACTGTCCTGTGAAGGAAGATCCTAAGAAATCTAAATGTTCAAATTGTGATGAAAATCACAAATCCAATGTTGGGGTATGTAAGACTCGCAAAGCGATCCTACAATCTCGTTCTAAGCTACAGGTAGAAAACGCCCCACGTTCCCGATCAGGTACAAATTCCTCTGCTGTTAACAACGGTCAGCGAGGAACAAATTCTACATTAGTACCCGTAGGTACAAATATCACCCCTGCTTCAAATTTTTCATCTATACCTGCTCCCCTCGCTGCTAACAATGTTCAGCGAGTTAATGGAGCTACCTATGCTGCTATTGCACCGGGTAGAAAAAAAATTCTAACCAACGTAATTCTAACGGAAATTTAGAAAATTTTGACCTTGGAAGCATTACCAACAATCAATACGAAACTAACGATTTTAAATTGGCTCACTACTTGACTAGCCTATTGGTCCCAAGCAAACAATTAACGTACCCCATTCTAGTCGAAATTCTAGTACTACGCAATGTTTGTTTTGATTCGCTTTGAAAGTTTGACAGATAAAATGAGGGGTTATTGGTTTTTCCTATGTTTCAAGGGGTGAATCGATTAGCTTGGGACCGAAGATAGTACCAGAGCTGAGCCAAAAATTTGAGCACGTTATTCCGGGACCTTCTAGTCTTAGAGTTACCTCTATGGCATTACTGCTCCTAAAATGGAATTTTTACAGAAATCATTAATTGACATGATTGCTGATTTGCTTAAATCTAACTCCATGTTTGATGCTATTCAAACTGGAGTAAAATTTGCGAACAATATTGTCATGACTTTGAAATTCAGTTATTTTAAATCATTAAATATTTTTAATTGGAACGCTCGATCTCTTAAAGAAAATGAAGACGAGATATTTAACTTTTTAAGAGTTCATAACGTGCATATTGCCGATATAACTGAAACGTTCCTTTAACCTGACCATAAGGTTAAGAGGGACGCAAATTATTTCATTTATAGAAATGATCGTCTTGGTGGAGCCTATGTTGCCATCTTCAATTGCAACGGTTAATTCCCTTTACACTTAGATAAGATTTAGTTTTAAGATTTCAATTGTTATACTAACATGCAGGTTTAAAAAACCTCAGAGTTGGTTGGAAATGCTAACATGAAGCTTTAGTGTGATAATTTATTAGCTAGAGAATGATCTTTTATAAGAGAGTAGGTGGATAGTTCCGTTAGAGTACGGCAGTATGAAAATTGAATAGAAGTTGAATATGAGTGAAGGGCCATTAATGCGACAGTTTTTAAAGTTAAGGCCGGCGCACAATACATACGTTTTAAGGTTTTTTTGTCAGTTAACCCATGCATTATCTGTCAAAAAACCCGAAAACGTATCTATTGTGCGCCGGCCTTTAGACGCACATCTTTAGCCTAAGAAATTGAAAAGAGAATGTTGAGTTTTAGACCGCCTAGTGTTTTTCCTAGATATCCAGTTGACAGTTGAAGGAATATAAGAAATACAAGGCGAATGAGTGGGAAGCTGTTCTTCTCCATTATTTAAATCCGGCTGTTACTGATATTTAACCAAAACAATTTCTTGGCCATGTCATGTTGCTATCATCAGCAATTCACCAGTTATTAGACCCAAAATTGAACGAAGTCACGATAAATTCATGCGAAATGGACTTGAACATGTTTCTTCAGCAATTTGAAACACTATATGGTAAATATAACATGTCGTATAGTGTTCATTTGACGGGACACATCATGGAAGCTGTTTTCAAATTTGGAGCCTTATACAATTTTTCGTTATTCCCATATGAGTCAGGTAACTTCTTAACTATGCAATAACATTATAGATATTGTAATAGATCTTTTCTAGGAAACGGAATGATCCTCGGGTTCCGAACTGGCAATAAAAGTCCACTTGAGCAAATCGAAAGAAAAAATATTATAATGACAAGTTATGCCACCGCAACTATTTTGATTTAAATCCAGATGTGAAAAATTGGATTAAATCTTTATGGTCAAATCAGAAAAGCTCTGTTCAGTACGATCCAAAAGGATTATATATCTTAAATGATAATCTTATGTTTATGCAGACGTAGTCGAAAGATCGTTTAGCATCCATGGTAAAATGTGTTCTAAAAGTTTGAATGTATGTACCAAACAAACATGCCATGCACACAAATATGATGATTCTTGGGTTTACATAAACGAAAATTTCTACGCCATAGTAGAAATTTTATGTGATCAAAATAATATTGTTAACATTGCTGGCCAACAAATGCACTCAAAAAAGTTATGTCATAATATTTATTCATATGACCTAACAGATATTATTAAAGTAATGCGAGTCTACGACACAATTCTTCAATGTGTAAATATGTGCATAAAAATAAACGATCGATCATTGCAGTTTAGTTCTAAATGTAAAATCCGTACACAAATTGATTAATTTATGGGTCCACATTTCAAGCATTTATGGTATTTATATTACATAAGTCTATAAAATCTGTCGATCATGTACAAAGTACAAAATACCTATCATCAAAATAAAGAAAAATAAAAATTTCTGAAACATTGAAATGAAAAAAAATATTCACCTTTTCGATTAAAAGTAGTGTCTAAAAATGGAAAGAATATTAATATGACGCCAGTAGCAAAATAAGATCGACTGTTTTATGACTCAATTTTTTTTATTAATTACTTTATTTGTACAGGCTCAATTGATTTGTCTTTAATATGGAGGATTTTAGCCTGAAGCTGGTTCGCCTCCATGCATGCTCAATTTAATAAACTTTACCGAGCCTAGTTTCCTTTATTTAACGTCGGTCTCTGTTCCGCAATCTAGTGCCAATCACCGCGGACATCGATTGCCATCTATTGCGGTAATCGAATGTGCAGGAAGGCTGCTTCCACACCTGCGTACGATATCGCACCCATTCAATCAAACACCATGGACCAATGGCTTGACTTTCCTTTTCTTGACGTGACCAGAGATTTTTATGCCTCAGACAAATCCTACCGACCTCGGCTGGGATTGAACCCAGACCCATTGGGGTGAGAAAGCAGTCACGCTTACCACTACACCACCGGCGCCGGCGAACAGAGCCTAGTTATCAATTTCGCTATACATTATTACTGTCTTATATATAAAGTTTAACGAACTGGACCGAGTACTCGCGGTTATCTCGAGGTTAGTGGAGATTTACAATTTTTTGGATGGGAAAAGGGAGAAGCAGGTTTGAAATGTGGTTTACGATAAAAATATTTATTACGATTTTCTAAAACATGAAATTATTTCTATTCATCTTGAAAACAAACATTGAAAAAATAAAAAAAAACACACGTACAAAATATAAACTAAACACAAGATTAATCAAACTTACAATCTAAGGTTACTATTCTTAAAGTAAACATATATGAGTTTCATAAACTCCAGATCGCGTCTAGCCAAAATATCCCTAACTGGAACATTAGGTTGTCTGACTCAAAGTTTTAATATCATGAAAATAATTATTGTTATTATGTCTTACTTACCTTACCAATCAGGCTAAGGCCTTGTTGTCCTCTGCTGTCCGAAGAAGTCGTCTCCACTCTACTCGATCCATGGCCACAGTTCGCCAGCCTCGTAGTCTGCGAAGGGTCCGCAGGTCACCTTCTACTTGGTCGATCCACCTTGCCCGCTGCGCGCCTCTTCTTCTTGTTCCTGTTGGGTCGCTTTCTAGAACCATTTTCACTGGGTCGTCGTGCGGCATTCTTACGACGTGCCCAGCCCACCGTAGTCGCCCAATTTTTGCAATGTGGACGATGGATGGTTCTCCCAGCAGCTGGTGCAAATCGTGGTTCATTCGCCTCCTCCACGTTCCGTCATCCATCTGCACTCCACCGTAGATGGTACGCAACACCTTCCGTTCGAAAACACCAAGGGCGCGTTGGTCCTCCACGAGCATAGTCCAGGTCTCGTGGCCGTAAAGGACCACCGGTCTAATCAGCGTCTTGTAGACAGTCAACTTCGTGCGGCGGCGAATTTTATTCGACCGGAGCGTCCTCCGGAGTCCAAAGTAGGCACGATTCCCTGCCATAATGCGTCTTTGAATTTCTCTGCTGGTATCATTTTCGGCGGTCACCAGTGAGCCCAAATACACGAACTCATCGACCACCTCGATTTCGTCACCGTCAATCTGAACTCGAGGTGGGAGGCTAACATTGTCTTCCCTAGAACCTCTTGCTTTCATATATTTTGTCTTTGATGCGTTGATGGCAAGTCCAATCCGTCTAGCTTCAGCCTTCAGTCTGATGTACGTTTCCGCCATCATCTCAAAGTTCCGTGCCATAATGTCAATGTCATCGGCGAAACCAAGGAGCTGGATGGACTTCCTGAATATCGTGCCACTCGTGTCTATCCCAGCTCTTCTGATCACACCTTCTAACGCGATGTTGAACAGCAGACACGAAAGTCCATCACCCTGCCGTAACCCCCTTCGAGATTCAAAGGGACTCGAGAGTGTCCCCGATACTCGAACAACGCACGTCACTCGATCCATCGTCGCCTTGACCAATCGCGTCAGTTTATCCGGAAATCCGTACTCGTGCATAATCTGCCATAGCTGATCTCGATCGATTGTGTCGTATGCGGATTTGAAATCGATGAACAAATGATGTGTGGGCACGTTGTATTCGCGGCATTTCTGCAGAACCTGCCGAATCGCGAAAATTTGGTCCGTGGTAGCGCGGGCACCCATGAATCCCGCCTGGTATTGCCCCACGAACTCTCTTGCATATGGTGACAGACGGCGGCATAGAATTTGGGAGAGTACCTTGTAGGCGGCGCTCAGCAGTGTGATCGCGCGGTAGTTGCAGCAATCCAACTTGTCGCCCTTTTTGTAGATTGGGCATACGACACCTTCCATCCACTCCTCCGGTAATATCTCCTCCTCCCAAATCTTGGCAATTACCCAGTGCAGCGCTCTAGCCAGTGCTTCACCACCGTATATCAATAGCTCACTTGGTAGTTGATCTACACCAGTTGCTTTGTTGTTCTTCAGCCGACCGATCTCCTCCTCAACTTCTTGAAGATCAGGGACCGGTAGCCTATCGTCTTCTGCGCGTGCTCCAAGGTCTGTTGCCGTGCCACCTTCGTTTTCTGCTGCCTCACCGTTGAGGTGCTCGTCATAGTACTGCTTCCACCTCTCAATCACCTCACACTCGTTCGTGAGAAGGTTACCGTCCAAGTCCTTGCACATATCGGCTTGCGGCACGTAGCCTTTGCGCGAACTATTTAGCTTCTCGTAGAACTTCCGTGTGTCGTTTACGCGGTACAGATTTGAAACGGGCTCACCGTCGTTTCATAAAGAACCCTATTTGTGATTTAAATTTGCGCCTTCGTGGTAGGCAACCAATGTGCTCGAATCAGTAATGATGGGTGTTAAGTGGGTGGGGTTTACACGTCAGTGATCAAAAGGTCAACTTACCGATCAAATCGCGAAGAAAATTTAGAATATATAATTTTAGAATCAAGAAATCAGAACCGGAATAAAAACGGAAAATAGGAAAATTGAGGCTTCTGGATCAAGAAAGAGCACCCGCTCGATCTTTTCCCGTTCAGACCGCCGAACAGTAAAGTCTACATTTTTACAAGTGAATATCGAAGCTAAATTCAGAGTGATAGTTAATCAATTGAAAAAGTTTATTTAAAGTAAATTGATAAATTAAGAAAAAAATCGTGGGTCGTGAATAACTTGAAAATCCTGTAAAGGAAGAAAACGTGAGTCCAAATAAAAGAACTGATAAGAAATCAGACATTGCAGTTAAAAAAAAACGTGAGTCACCACACGTGAACACGTGCACCATTGGGGTTTTGGCGAGTGCGTTTCGTGGAGATTGTGCGGGTTGGAAGTTTCTCCTAGCTACGGCTTCAACAGCATCCAAAAAGCTATCCGCGTGCTATCGGTGAGACTGGGGGCGATCCCCTGGGACTATTCTTCGCCTCGCGGCTGCGTGCCGCTAAGAATAGTTGCAGAGAGCGTGGTCATCGGTGAAGGAAGTTCGGCCTCGCGAGCACCACTCCGCTACAACGTGGTTGCCACAATCCGCGAGTAATCTGTACGGGGAAAGCTTGCCACCGCCAGAGAGAATCGCCCAGACTCACGTCCCGGGTAGAAGGTATTGACCAGTCCCGATCAGAGCCCAGCAATCAAGTGCACATCTCCGACGTAGCCTGAAGAAGCCGCGAATCACTTTCCTGGTGCTAGAGAGCACCGAAGTCCCGCTCCGTGCGAACCGCATGGGCCTATGAGTCGTTCTCGGTCAACCAGCCGTTGGCCGACCAGGTAACCTCCGATCAACGACGAGTCCTGTAAGTACCTGAACCGCTTTTTAGTACCCACCCGAACACACCCCACCACCAGCATTAGTAGGGCAAACTATTATATTAGTAGGGGAAGAAATGGGGGGGGGGGAATCTATTGCAAGTAGGTTGACTCACGTTCAGGGAACACACTTACTGAATGACGTCACCCGTTAGGAGAAAGTAGGAAAAGGGAAGGTTTTAAGGAAATCACCATGCAAACATAAATCCAACTTTTATAGACTTTGGAAATCAAAATTTAAGCGTTTCAATTAAACCATTTTATTGCATGAGAAATAAATCGTTTTCTATTATTTTTCAATCAAAACTTTAAATTTAGTTTCAATTTATTGAATCGGAATACCTACTATAATTCGAATTTAAGGAACTCTTGGGATTGGAAATTGGGAAGGAAGCTTTGGAAGGTTTTGGGACATTATAGGAGGTGGATTCCGTTGTGGGGTTGAAAAGGAGCTAGCTGGGCAATCCAACCTTGAGTTCTGGCAGACGACTCTCGTCGTCTGGCGCATAAGTCGGAATTTGGAGGCCCTACCAGGATCCTCCTTACATTGGCGCCCAACTTTCTAAAAGGCTCGTCCCACTGGAATTAGAAATTTTAATATTTGATCATTTGAAATTGACCTTTTGATATTATTTTTTTTTTTTTGAATTTGAGTAAGAATTTGTAGATTTAAGTTTAGAATTACTGATTCGAGCACTTTTGATTATTGATTCGGGATTTTTTTTGTTCGGTTATTTACGGCTAGAATAATTGTTTTTTCTCTATAAATTTTTCATATAATCCTTTAAGTTAAGTTAGAATAACAGTTGAATAGTGAATTTTTATATCGTTTTTTTAATAGACATTATATAAATTACTCATTTGATTCATTTGATTTTCCAAATCTGCGATACAAATTACCTGAAAAAGAGAGAAAAAATATATTAGAAAATGGCTCAGGCGCAAAATAATAGTGTAATGAATGCTTTTGATCTAAGTGAAGAAGAATTAGAATATGAACTCAAAATTAGGAATAGGCTTCGTACAGAGTCAGAAGCACATAAACGCGAGAGACTGAGAAATTGCTTCAAGTATAAAGGAGATCACCCCGTAGTACTAACGGCAGATCTTTATTTTAAAATGGAATATCCTCTTGCAATTAGAAAGCTTGAGGAAATTGAAGAAGGCTTAAAAGGGGATATGCATGTTAGGTGGATTTCACAGTTACGACATTGGCGAGAGAGAGTTTATCGGTCCAGAGCAGTAGACTTGGCCCAAGAGGAACAAAAGGTGGAAATATTGTCAAAAATTCACAAATTGATGAAAATTTACAGGGAAACGGCTAGAAGACTAATGAACTTAAGTGATCCCGAAGAAAGTGGACTGGGGGATCCAAATGAGTCGATAATTAAAACAGATTACATTAATGATAAAAAGCAGAAGGAGAAGAAAAAATTTGAGGATGAAATACTCTTCCATAGTAGTTTGATAAAAAGTGTTGAAACGGAAGTTAAGAAGTCACTTAATAAGGATCTTATTAGCGAGGCAATCAGCAAAACAATTGGTAATTATTTCAAAAATTTACCTAATATTGAAAAACTGCAAATAAGTACAGAGTCAAATAAAGAAGAGAGAAAAAAGGAACAAGAATCGCAAAATAAAGAAGATCGAAAGTTAGGAGCAATTCCGAAAACTAAAAAGGAGACCTTAAAGAAGAGCAAAGAGCGAAATCCAGAAAAAAGGCAACATAAGAATAAGAAGCATTCAAAAAGTAGCAAACATAAGGACTTACCAGCAGAATCATTATCAGATGACGAAAGCTCATCCTTAGATTCGTTGAGCAGCTTACTCTCATCGGAGACAAGTTCCGATTCCGAGTCCCAGAGCAGCTCAATTTCCACAGTTCACAGTCGTCGAGATGACCGATTCCAACATTATCGCTTAGATAGATGGGGTATTCAGTTTAGTGGAGACTCTCATGGAATGGATGTCTCCGACTTCGTGTTCCAGGTCAACGAACTGATCGCTTCGGAACGAATTCCAAACGACAGGTTTTTGGATCAGGCCTATATCCTCTTCTCCGGCGAAGCACGACGTTGGTATTTCACCTATAAGAAAAAATACAAAAGCTGGGATAATTTTGCGAAACATCTTAAGATCCGTTTTGGTGATCCAAATAAGGATAGGAAGCTACTCCAAGAAATTCACAATGTCTAAACTCATGGATCTAGTGTTAGGCTGTGATTTGCAACCATTTGTATGGGTGTATTTAGATGATATAATCATCGCAACCAAGACCTTAAGTCATCATTTTCAGTTAATAGAAGAAGTAGCGAACCGATTAAAGCAGGCGAATCTAACTATAAGTCTCAGCAAATCAAAATTTTGCCGCGAAAGTGTGCGATATTTAGGCTACATAGTGTCAGAACAAGGAATTTCCATTGATATGGAGAAAATTAGGCCGATTTTGGATTACCAAGCTCCTAAGACGGTAAAAGATATCAGACGTCTTTTAGGTCTAGCGAATTTTTATCAAAAATTTATAAAAAACTATAGCGATATTACGGCACCAATTTCGGATTTGCTAAAAAAGGATAACAAGAAGTTTTTATGGACTAATGATGCAGAAAGGGCACTAGAAAAACTAAAAGAAGCTCTCATAAACCCACCAATACTGGCAAACCCCGATTTTAATGAAATATTCACAATTGAATCCGATGCATCAGATCTTGCAGTGGGTGCAGTTTTAACACAAGTTCTGCAAGGAGAAAAACGCATCATAGCATATTTCAGTAAAAAACTGAACTCCACCAGGCGACAGTATGCTGCTGTCGAGAAAGAATGTCTCGCAGTGTTATGGGCCATAGAGTCCTTCAGAAATTATGTAGAAGGGACACATTTCCGAGTAATTACGGATGCTCGCAGCTTAGTGTGGCTTTCTAAAGTAAGCGCGGATAAAGGATCAGCAAAATTGTGCAGATGGGCGTTAAAACTTCAACAATACGATTTCAGCATTGAATACCGAAAAGGCCGTGACAACATAACTGCAGATTGTTTATCAAGGTCACTCAACACCATTTCTGTGAAATGGGAGGACTTGGATTACAAAACCTTGATTGAAAAAATAGCTAAAAATCCAAATGATTTCAAAGATTTTAAAGTAGTGGACAATCAAATATACAAATATGTTCAGAACGAATCAAAAATTACCGATAGAAGATTTGCATGGAAAATTGTTCCAAAAATAGAGGAAAGAATAAAATTAATAAAAAGCATTCACGATGAAGCACATCTAGGTTTTGAAAAAACTTTGGAAAAAATTAAAGAAAAGTTTGTTTGGCCACTAATGTACACAGAAATAAAGAAATATTGTAATGGTTGCATAACATGTAAAACTTCCAAATCAGATAACAAAAATCATGTACCCCCAATGGGAAAACAAAAACTTGCAACTCAACCATGGCAAATAATTGCAATTATTTATGTTGGTCCATTTCCAAGGGCCAAAAAGACAGGAAACACCTGTTTGCTAGTTTTAACAGATATTTTTACAAAATTTGTTATTATACAACCTTTAAAAGAAGCAAAATCGAAACAATTAGTATTTTTCATTGAAAACATGGTATTTTTGCTATTTGGAGTGCCTGAGTTAATAATTTCTGATAATGGTGCACAATTTATATCTAAAGAGTTTAAAGGCCTTCTTGAAAAGTACAGCGTCAGTCAATGGCTTACTCCAGTTTATTTTCCCCAGGTAAATAATGCAGAGCGGACAAATAGAGTAATAACATCAGCTATAAGAGCTTTGATAAAGAAAGAACAAACCCACTGGGATGAAAATATCTACAAAATTGCCAATGCTATCAATAACGCAACACATGCGTCAAGTGGGTTTTCACCCTATTTTATAAATTTCGGAAGAAATCAAATAAGCTCTGGCGAAGAATATCAGCATTTGCGCGATACGAATAGCGACAGGACTCCTGTAGAAGAAGAACACGCCAAAAACATGGATAAAATTTATGAAGAAGTTAGAAAAAATTTAAAAATAGCCTATGACAAATACTCTAAATATTATAATTTAAGGTCAGGTCATTTGATCGAGTTCCAAGAAGGACAAAAAGTCCTAAAGAAGAATCACTTTCTCTCGGATAAGTCAAAAGCATTCAATGCCAAATTAGCCCCGAAATTCTCAGAAGCAATCATCAAAAGGAAAGTAGGAGATGTCTGTTACGTCTTACAAGACATGAATGGAAAATCATTAGGTTTATACCATGTCTCTCAGCTTAAAAAACTCTAAAAAAAATTGCGAAGGCAGGTATACAAAACAAAGAAGGAAATACGGAATAATCAAATGGTCAAATAAATAAAAAAAAAAAAGACACACAGCTATGTATAAAAACAATGATGGCCGCATAAAGCATCACAAAAAAAATACGCAATGGCGGAACGTTTTAAAAGGAAGTCAATGAATCAGCTATGAAAACAGACTAAGAACCCTTGAAAATCAGCAGGCAAAGAAAACACGTATGATCGGAAAACATCGAAAATGGTAGGATGGTTTAACTCAAAACAGTCAGCATTCAAGAACCTGAAAATTAAAAACAGGACTACTTACCAAAAAACCACGAAATTAGCATACATAGAGTGACCAAATCATGCCATCTGGTACAAATTTGTCATCATCGATTTCGTGCTAAAATAAAAAAAAATATTGTAAATATGTAAATATGTAAATATGTAGATAATTAAATAATAATGTTTTCAATTTTGTCTAATAAAACTTGGCATCTTTTGTAAAAAAAGACACCATCTGTTTGGTAGAACAATGGAAATTTAAGTTGGCTCAGTTTTCTATAGGTCTTGTCGAACCTGAAAAGTGTGTTCAAACTAACACATAAATATAATAGGTAGAGATGATTTGAATAGGTTCAAGGTCAAATAAGTAGAATAGGAAAAACGTGGAGACTTAGATAGGAATACGGTAGGACAAAAGAAATATTAGTATAATCAATATAAATTAGTACTGAAACTTGATACTTACGTTTTTGGTAAACTAGTAGCAATGATCATCATCCCAGGGTGCATCATACATCATACAATGGCAGCAATAGTCCGGTTTTTCACCTTTTACCAAACACACAATAGACAGCGAGACGAACTACTCGCAATCACGCGTTGAATCCGACTGTTAACGATCATACATTAGTGAGATCCAATAGCCCAGGCACTCATTACCAATAGCAATTACCCGAGGAAATTGCACGAAAGAGTAGGGAGATATTCAGTGTTTGGAGAGTTTTATTCGTGTCCATATCGTTATATGGAGTACTTTTGGGTACACGTAGGTACATTTTTCTTAGACCAATACGAATACGCAAGAATAGGTTTCGTTTTTGAGTTGACCAGAATATGTGCAATCAGTATCGTGTCGTGTTTTCCAATAGATGTATTGGAGTAAATAAGTAGATAATGAGAGTTCTTCCAGTAAATTTATTGGTGTCGAAAACTGTGAGATCAGTTAGTGTCGGATAGATGATCCTGAAAGCAGGTTTTCTCGGGCGCGGTTCAATAACACGGTTTAAAGTATCGGTTTCAGGGAAGTTAGCTGTTTGTTTACGTAGCATGTTAGCCTTGTGTTTACGTAGCATGAGCGAAATGTCGAATCGATTGCAATTTCGGAAGTTTAGTAGTAGCGGAAGTGTCTAAAGAGATGATAAATGGAAGAAATTAGGTACTTAATAAGCATAAATGAAATGTCGCACCAGTATCGGGTTCGTTATTGTAAATTTCTCGAAGAAATACAAAATGTGCATGTAGTTGAGAAGATGATTTAAAAAAAAAAATTGTTTCACAATTTTTTTTTTGGGATAAGTGGGGGATGATGAAACGGGCTCACCGTCGTTTCATAAAGAACCCTATTTGTGATTTAAATTTGCGCCTTCGTGGTAGGCAACCAATGTGCTCGAATCAGTAATGATGGGTGTTAAGTGGGTGGGGTTTACACGTCAGTGATCAAAAGGTCAACTTACCGATCAAATCGCGAAGAAAATTTAGAATATATAATTTTAGAATCAAGAAATCAGAACCGGAATAAAAACGGAAAATAGGAAAATTGAGGCTTCTGGATCAAGAAAGAGCACCCGCTCGATCTTTTCCCGTTCAGACCGCCGAACAGTAAAGTCTACATTTTTACAAGTGAATATCGAAGCTAAATTCAGAGTGATAGTTAATCAATTGAAAAAGTTTATTTAAAGTAAATTGATAAATTAAGAAAAAAATCGTGGGTCGTGAATAACTTGAAAATCCTGTAAAGGAAGAAAACGTGAGTCCAAATAAAAGAACTGATAAGAAATCAGACATTGCAGTTAAAAAAAAACGTGAGTCACCACACGTGAACACGTGCACCATTGGGGTTTTGGCGAGTGCGTTTCGTGGAGATTGTGCGGGTTGGAAGTTTCTCCTAGCTACGGCTTCAACAGCATCCAAAAAGCTATCCGCGTGCTATCGGTGAGACTGGGGGCGATCCCCTGGGACTATTCTTCGCCTCGCGGCTGCGTGCCGCTAAGAATAGTTGCAGAGAGCGTGGTCATCGGTGAAGGAAGTTCGGCTTCGCGAGCACCACTCCGCTACAACGTGGTTGCCACAATCCGCGAGTAATCTGTACGGGGAAAGCTTGCCACCGCCAGAGAGAATCGCCCAGACTCACGTCCCGGGTAGAAGGTATTGACCAGTCCCGATCAGAGCCCAGCAATCAAGTGCACATCTCCGACGTAGCCTGAAGAAGCCGCGAATCACTTTCCTGGTGCTAGAGAGCACCGAAGTCCCGCTCCGTGCGAACCGCATGGGCCTATGAGTCGTTCTCGGTCAACCAGCCGTTGGCCGACCAGGTAACCTCCGATCAACGACGAGTCCTGTAAGTACCTGAACCGCTTTTTAGTACCCACCCGAACACACCCCACCACCAGGTGTAGGGCAAACTATTATATTAGTAGGGGAAGAAATGGGGGGGGGGAATCTATTGCAAGTAGGTTGACTCACGTTCAGGGAACACACTTACTGAATGACGTCACCCGTTAGGAGAAAGTAGGAAAAGGGAAGGTTTTAAGGAAATCACCATGCAAACATAAATCCAACTTTTATAGACTTTGGAAATCAAAATTTAAGCGTTTCAATTAAACCATTTTATTGCATGAGAAATAAATCGTTTTCTATTATTTTTCAATCAAAACTTTAAATTTAGTTTCAATTTATTGAATCGGAATACCTACTATAATTCGAATTTAAGGAACTCTTGGGATTGGAAATTGGGAAGGAAGCTTTGGAAGGTTTTGGGACATTATAGGAGGTGGATTCCGTTGTGGGGTTGAAAAGGAGCTAGCTGGGCAATCCAACCTTGAGTTCTGGCAGACGACTCTCGTCGTCTGGCGCATAAGTCGGAATTTGGAGGCCCTACCAGGATCCTCCTTACAGATTTTCCATCGCCTCGCGATCTCGATCTTCCTTCTTCCTTCGGAAAACCGAGTTTTGTCTGTTCCGCGCTTGTCTGTATCGCTCCACATTCTATCTCGGGTGGTGTTGCAGCATTCTCGCCCGTGCTGCATTCTTCTCCTCTACTAACAGTTTGCATTCGCCGTCAAACCAGTCATTTCTTCGGTCCGGGATTGCAGTACCTAGTGCCGCTACAGCAGTACTACCTATGGCTGAACGGATGTCCCTCCAGCCATCTTCAAGAGAAGCTGCGCCAAGCTGCTCTTCCGTGGGTAGTGCAACTTCCAGCTGCTGCGCGTAGTCCTGGGCAACTCCGGTGTCCCGTAGTTGCTCAATGTTGGGTCGTGGCGTTCGACTTCGACGTGTGTTATGCACCGTCGAGAGTTTTGAGCGCATGCATACTGCAACTAGGTAGTGGTCCGAATCTATGTTCGCACTGCGGTACGTGCGGACGTTGATAATGTCGGAGAAGAATTTCCCGTCGATTAGAACGTGATCGATTTGGTTTTCTGTGTGTTGGTCAGGTGATCTCCAGGTGGCTTTGTGGATATCCTTGCGGGGGAAAAAGGTACTTCGAACTACCATACCCCGGGAGGCTGCAAAGTTCACGCATCGTTGGCCGTTGTCGTTCGATACGGCATGCAGGCTGTTTGGCCCGATTGCCGGTCTATACATTGCCTCCCGTCCTTGTTATTATGTGTTATGGGTAAATAACATAATAATATCAAGATAAGCTATGATAGTAAAATTTCCTATTTGTTAGTTCTTGGTTTGCTATTCTCATCTACTCGGGAAATGGATAAAAACCGAGCAAGTTTGCAGGTATTAATTTAATTTTTAATTTAAGTTTCGGCAATATTTTTTCCAATGCAATGATCGTATGATCGTAAACTTGATCCATTTTTATTTGTGTTGAGTTTTTGTTCATTTTCCCTGAAAGCTCGTCATTTTTATAATTTCGTTCTTACGGCCCAAACATGTATGTTAACAACAAGAGTAGAGAGCGTTCAGCGAGCTGGACGTGTATTTTTTAGCTACGCAGTGCAGTGCTTTTTCCAGTGGTGAAATGGTCGTTTTTCGCCGGTATATTGGAGTATTTGGAGTGGAAAGGAGTGAAAAGTGTGGAATCTGGATCTTTTGGCGCATTGCAAGTGGCAGAACGAAGATTACCGAAAGAAATCTAGCGGTGGTGGAGTTAAAGTCGTTGTAAAATTCCAGCGGAAGTGAAGAAAGCTGAGTGAGACTTCATACTGTGAGTGGTATTTTTCCCCTCCAGCAGAAGAGTGCAGGCATCGAAGCAACGATATTACCAGCTTTTGAATTGACCACTTTGTCAAGCAGTTTTGGCGTGACTTTCTACAAGCGATTTCACAAAACTGGACCAAATAATTTCTATTTTTTTATGAAACGCACAAATGTTGGCTATTTTTCTCGAGGTTCTAGAATAAAAAATCTCAAAATAATGTTTTATTTCAAAGTTTGAGTGGTAGTAAACGTCATTTTAAGTGCTCGAATAAAATGGTTAATTGTCGAGGAGTTTCGGTGTGTTATTTTTCGGGTCGTGAATCGGATGGTAGTGTCAGTGACCTTTAATTTATAGAGTTCTCCAGAGGCACAAAAGTGTGCGTGAGACAACGCGCGCTACCTTTTTAAGTATTTGTGATATCGCGATAACTTGTTGGTTCTCTTCTTCTTCATATTTATATATGGATGTTGGATTAAGTGTTCGTGAGATTGCGCTTGGAGATCTCTATTGCATTTTAATAAACCAAATGCCATGCGAAAAATCGCTGAGCATTTGGCAAGGGTGCATGAGTTTACGCTGCACTGCTGGTGCGGAGTCAGGATGCATTGAAAAAAAGCGAACATAAAAGATGATCCGAAAATACGCGCAGAAGATTTTTTTTTTAATCTTTATTATAGAGATTTTTAGCCGAAGGCTAGTTTACCTCTTCGCGCAGAAGAGCAGACAAGGGTGCGTCAGTATGCGCTGCACTGTGATGTGCATGAGTATTGACCTTTCTGACGTTTATAACTCGCACACTTGCGTAATCCCATTTTCAAGTGCCAAGTTTGTTATCCTTACTTTCGCTTCAGCCAAAAATGTTGGCTTGTTTTTATTATCCTCACTTCCGGACCATCAATATTCGTGCGCATAGAAAAAAGTGTCAAAAGAAGCCAAAAGATGTAGTGCTAGTAGTGTGCGAATGGGAACTTATTTGGAACGGCTACAAATCTATAGCAACATGTGAAATAGGCCTGTGGTGCGCAGTCAATTGACCACTTTGTCAAGCAGTTTTGGCGTGACTTTCTACCAGTGATTTCACAAAACTGTACCAACTAAATTCTATTTTTTTCATGAAATGCACAAATGTTGGCTACTTTTCTCGTGGTTCTAGAAGAAAAAATCTCAAAATAATGTTTTATTTCAAAGTTCGAGTGGTAGTAAACGTCATTTTAACTGCTCGAATGAAGTGGTTAATTCCCTTGCGTTTGACGTTTTCACACTACCTCCATCTGTTTAGTGCAGTGCCCACCACAGTATACTCAACAGATGGCGGTAATGTTTGAGCGACGATGTTTTACAGTGAGCAATATTCAATGTATTATGTCTGTTTGTGGTTCAGGTATTCGGCTAGGAAAAATGCCACTATTATATGTCATAGGTAAGTTGTTGTTAAGGTAATATTGACAAAAAATTAATACATTCAACCCTAATATAAACGGTGCCGGTGGTGTAGTGGTAAGCGTGATTACCTCTCACCCCAGCAGGCCTGGGTTCAATCCCAGTCGGCGCCGCCGGGATGTTCTGAGGCACAACATCTCTGATCACGCCTTCCTTCGGATGGGAAGTAAAGCCGTTGGTCCCCGGTTCATGAGTTGATGGGTCGATAGGTAGGGTCCAGGTGTGGGAGCTGCCTTCCTGGCGTCGGTAGCATTGGTGCTCAGCACGGAAAACAAGATCGACGGAAAACAAACCAAAGGAAAAAAAAAAAAAACCCTAATATAAAAATTACCATAAACGAACGATAACCCAAATAATAGAACTATTCCACAAATGATGATATCCCGAACACGTCGGTAAGCAAAATATCCATAACAATGTTAGTAGGGAAGGTACTCAGCTGTACACTGAAAATTTATTTTCGTTATTTCTCTGAAAACCGTTTAGTAAAAATGAATATCGTAAATACAACACATCTTTCATAAATGGTACGAAACATTCGTTTTTCCTGTCATCTGGCGCAATGTCAATATTACGCCTTATTCGTATAATACAGTGGCATCGCGTAACCTCGCTTTTTACCTGTGCAAAAACTTTCAATAACAGATTTAATGCCATATTCATACTTGAATCGGTTGAAAAATACACTTAATCTTCTAGTTAACTCGATATCTATCCATTGCTAGCAATATTTTGATAATTGTTTATGTTTTGGGAGTTGATGCACAGGTAGATTGAGGTTAAGGCGACGCCACTGGTATAATATACAAATTCATCTTCGTACAATCAAACCAACAACTGCGCTTATTGTCTCTTAATGTGCTGATTGTGTGTTGGAGATGGGATACTTTTTTTGTTTTTAAATATTGTCGGTTTGACCCTAGGGGCAAGTCAGCTATACTATGAGCTAATATATTTACATTGAGTAACTGTGAGTTACTCGTTTTTACTCAAAAAATAACTAAGTAGCCTCAATTTTAATTTTTTCATACTGTCATATTTACAAACACACTAACGTCAGCCATTATGAACAGATTTATTTTAATTGCAAGTAAGTTATTTTTCTTTATAATAGCCTTGTTGATGGGTTGATGATCCATCCAACTACAACCCTGTCATCATCACACAGTTATCGTCTAACACACCACCTCGGTTGATCAAGACCCTCACACTGATAAGACGATCTTGAGCAGCACCATTGGATTGCCTCTATCCCACTACTAGTGAAGCCATTATCATGCTATCATCAGTGTCATCATCGTCATCGATTGCCACCGATTACACAGGAGTGGTGAGGATGACCAAACCAGATAAGTGATAAGAGCATTGAAAATATCACATCATCGCATCGATGGAGGACTGAACTACCTAAAACGGTCGTGCGAGTCCAATGATCAGTCTACCTCAACCAGATCACTGTATTGCACGGGCAGGAGACCCACGAAGGCATTCTAATTCGTCACGTTGTTCCTAGTTTAAGTCAAATACAAATTAGTGATCAGCTTAATAAACATTTTATTGCATGTTTTGGTGTGTTAAATAAAGGGCTATGTATTATTTAACCGTCACGAGTATTTACACAGCAAAAAAATGTAATTCAAGCTGATGTATGAAATAATGATGTAATAGCAAAAAGCAGATACAATATTACATCAATGGATGTAATTTTGTTCGCAAAATCGATGTACATCGTACAACGTTATATTACACAACCTAGAGTCGGTGTATAATGAGTCACGCCAAGAGTGAAGCCAAGTCTACCTATTGAACTGTCAAACCGGCTACCTATCGTGCAAAGTAAACAAACATTACGATGCTATGAAAGGTCCACGAAAGGTATTGCAATAAAATATAAAATATGATCGAAGAAATGATCATATACACGCAGTGAACATTGAATCGTCATATGATACGTTTGGTAACGATCAGTAATGAGAATTTCTACTATTTTTTGTTAAGATGATTGGACAAAATCACTGATATAATGATTTACAACAGGCGCTACTTTTTTTTGCTCGCTAGAAGTCATTTGAAGTTGATGTAGCAGTCCTCTGTTGCCAAGTGAAAAGAAAGGGAATCTTTCGAAAACCGTGATGCGAGTTCAACTGTTTTTCTCTTGGCGTGACTCATTATACACCGACTCTAACACAACCGATGGATTGACCTGGTTGCAGCAGTTTGGATGTAATATTCAACAACTTTTTTTTTTCTGTGTAGTTAGTTGATGCGAAACAAACACCTCCTATTGAATTGCCTGATTGAAGTGCCATGTGGTTGGTCCATGCATATAGTACCTCTTGTTTACCGTGAAGCTGAAAGGTAAAGGCCCACCCCCGTTCAGGTCTCTTGGTAAAAAATTTTATTAAATGTACATCGATTAAACGAACTTCATCAACTATAATATGGATTTAGAGAAATGATTATTACATTCGGTAGTAACGATAAGGATAGTGTTAAAACTTATATCGTCGATAAGATGTAGCCTCATTCTTCCTAGATCATCAAGAACTATTCTGTTGCTAATTTTTGCGTGAACAGAACCACAAATGTGTAAAAACGGAGGGAAACCTGTTCAACTGAGTTGCTGCGATACAAATTTTCATTTTGACTACGATATTCATTATTGAGCAACGCGAGTAACTCAGAGTTACTCAAGATTTGCTCAAAAATTACTCATGATTGAAAGCTGTCTTGCCCCTAGGTTTGACCAATACATGCAAGCTACCATTATAAATCAAAATACTGGTGGCGATGGTTTTATGTCAGAGGAGAAAAAAAAAATTAAAGGACCACAGCCCATACAAAATAAAAAAAAATTATGGACAATTGACTACGCAGGCCCCCCCCCCCCCCAGGGGTTCAAGAATCCCAAAAAAACTGTCTACGTAGTTAATGAACAGCCCCTAATTGTGGTTTGCTTAAAATTTATTTCCCGAAAAAAAAGTGATCGTCAAAGTCCATGTCTTTTTCGGGTTGTTGTTAAGGGGGGAGGGGGTTTTACATACATAAGTTTCATTCCTCATTGTGGTGGTCATGGTCAAGCCGGGAATCCACCTTTAGTTGCTGTCTTGGTCCTGCTTGCTGCAGGACCTAGTGCCACACCGTCCGAAGCGGTAATGAGCAGAGGCAGGAAAGCAGCGCTGTTTTATATCTTTTCAGGTTCAAGCAGAATGATGTGCAACCAAGTAGTATTCGTTTATGATGACTAGGTTTGGGTAAAACGTTTAGTTCATGAAAAAAGTGATAAAATTATCATTTGCATCAATACATGCAAGCAGCAGAAAAAGCAAACGAAATCGAATTACCGCTCCATGAGTACTTCTTATTTGCCTTTAGCCTTTCCCTTTCTTCCCACAGACAAAAAAAAATGTTATTAGGAGCGTCCGGCGCTCAGCTTGGCAAACATCAAACGGTGCATCGGAGGAATATTGTAGTCTATAAAACCCGAGGGACTGTCAACTTGAGTATGTTCGATTCATCTACCCGACTTGAAAAGGTGTATTTGGTATGTTTCGCATTTATGTATTTTTAAGTTTTGTGTATTTTGTATTAAAATGTATTAAACTCATTATGAAATGTATTTTTTGTGTACAAAGTATTTTAGAGGTATTTTTGAGTATTTTTATTAGTACTTCCTCAAAGATTACGAGTAACTAGGATTTAAAAAAAATATATATATTAGTCTTATTAAAATAAAAACAAAAAGAACAAAAGAAACTGATACTAATATTTCATAGAATTTAAAATGAAAAGTATGTGTTATAATATTGTAATTGATTGTTTTTAAACTGAATTTTTATCATTTCAAACTCAAAATGACCCATCGTATTTCATCAATACCAAACTTTCAAGCACAAAAGCGTGATTTTAATTTAAAAATCCACTTCTAATTTCAACCCAGTCGAGCTTTTCCTTTGACAGCAGAACAATTTATTTTGGAAGTTTCAACTTTTAAAAACAGTGACACCAGGCAACTTTTGATTAGAAAGTTATCTGACTTTTGCTAACGACTTTCTTCCAAAAAGAACCAATAAAAACCAAGAATTAAAACTACCAACGTTTTTTTTTTTAATTTTATTAACGATAATTATGTGTGTGTGTGTATGTGTTTTTTTTGCAAGGTGGAAACGAGGACTGGGCGCACAGTCACGGTGACACGGTATGTGGGATTCTTACTGCACTCCTTGGACGCCTTGCCCTTTTCCCCCGGAACCACTTGTCGTATAACTTCGGAGGGGGCCGTGCATTACGCACCTAACTTTACCTCAGCTAATTGGCGCTTCCAGTCCACTGATCGTCTTTTAGCCATTTGTAAGCCACCCAACTAACATTTTCAGCTTTGTAAGCCAACTATTCCAGCGTTGTGCTGTAAAGTAGCTGAAAAGAAGCTGCAGATACAGCTACATGCAAAAGCTAGCAAAATAGTTTTGGAGAGCGTTTGCTCAACTTTCTCACAACCATTATTCAATTTGTGATTCGCACTGAATAACATCAGCCAATAAACGCTAATGTCACTTCTATACACACACTAATCAACTTTCCACTTGTAGCTGCAAAACAAAGCTAAGAAAGTGAATATATTACTCATTTGATGGCTTCTACACAACCAACAACTCTTGCTGAATAACATAAACATCAAAAGTGCTTTTTCAACAACTAAACAACCTGTACTCAGCTTATAAACTGTGTTAGAGCAACTTCGGAAGCATTTTCACAGTCAACTAGGTTTATTTTTAGCCGTGTGCAGTTTTACAGCTTTTACTCTGCTCTTTTATAACTAGTCGAGAAAAGTGATTCATGTGCACTATTATAAAGCCTCTACTCAGCGATTTTGTTGTAGAAGGGAATGTTGATTTGTTTACATAAGTTCAAAGTGTTGGCGTAGCACAGTTGGCAGTGTCAAGGTTTGCCAATGAGGTCGTATCGAGTTCGATTCCAGGTTCCGGTGCAGGGTAATTAATTTGGTGATGATTTGTAAATAATTTCGATTAATTTTGATTCACAGCAAAATAAACTCAATAAATTTCTTCATAAAAAACCGTAAACAGTATTTAACCCGGCTTCAAGAGAAAGCTGTGTAGTGATTATTGGACAACCGGGAAAAGGTTGAAAAAGCGCCTTTCAAGTTCACACACAACTAAACAGCAGGATAACACCTGTATAGAAGCGTTAATGGATATGCAATGAGAGCTTCTCCCGACTGTTCCAACATTTCTTCGACGACATTCTCCGTGCTAAGCGCGAGCATATCCTATCGCACAGCATCAAATCTAGAACATTCGAAGACCACGTGCTCTGGTGATTCTTCCACATTCACACACTCCGGACAGAAGGGTGACGTTGTGTGTCCGAACCGATGCAGGTACTTCCTGAAGCAGCCATGACCAGACAGGAAATGTGTCAAGTGGAAGTTGACTGCTCCATGCTTCCTGTTCACCCAGGTCGAAAGGATCTGTATTAGCCTGTGTGTCCATCTACCGTTCACTGCTGCATCCCACTCCTGCTGCCACTTAGCCATCGACACCGTTCTCACCATTTTTTGTACTCCTCTGGTTTCTCTCGTCATATAGCACTCGTAGTACTCCGCCAAGGCTATGTCGATTGGGATCATACCGGTGATAACGCATACTGCCTCAATCGAAATGGTTCTGTACGCACTCACGACTCGCATGGCCATGAGCCGAAACATACTGCTCAATTTCCTTTGGTTCTGCTTCGTTTTCAGCGCTTCAATCCAGGCTGGACCTCCGTACCTTAGTATCGATGAGGACACGCTAGCCAGAAGACGCCTCTTGCTGCTGCTTGGACCAGAATTGTTCGGCATGATTCTGGCTATTTCTTTGATGACCTTCGCCACCTTCTCGCAAGCATATTCGATGTGGCTGTTAAAGTTTAGACGGTCGTCGATCGATCATCACTCCCAGATACTTCAGCACGCGCTTCGAAACAATGGTGTGGTCTCCAACGGCTGATATTCGATGAGGCTGTTAAAGTTTAGGCGGTCGTCGATCATCACTCCCAGATACTTCAGCACGCGCTTCGAAACAATGGTGTGCTCTCCAACGGTGATTTCTGCCCGCTGCACTGCTTTACAGTTACTGACCAACATCACTTCTGTTTTGTGGTGGGCTATCTGCAGCTTCGCTCCTTTCATCCAGTTACCAATCGTATCTATCGTCTCGGCCGCCAGCATTCCCACTTCTTTCAGCGTCTTACCGGTTACCGTCAAGACGACATCGTCCACAAAGCCAACGATCTCAACTCCTTTGGGCAGCTTGAGCGTCAGCACGCCATTGTATATTCCATTTCACAGCGTGGGACCTAGAATGGAGCCTTGTGGAACTCCCGCCGTGATTCTAAGCGATTTCTGCCCCGTGTCTGTCGCGTAGACCAGGACCCGGTTCTGGAAGTAACTACTTAGAATCCTGCAGAGGTAGTATGGAACCATTCTATGGAGCGCCTTGGCGATGGCCTCCCAGCTGGCGCTATTGAATGCATTCTTCACATCAATCGTAATCACGGCGCAGTATCGATTTCCTCTCCGCTTCTGTTTGGAAGCTTTCTCGGCTCTGTCAATCACTGTCCGAATTGCTTCCACCGTCGATCTCCCTTTCCGGAATCCAAACTGCCTCTCCGACAATCCGTGTTCACTCTCCCTGAATTTCGTCAGCCTGTTCAGGATGATCCTCTCCAAGAGCTTTCCGACAGTATCCAGCAAGCATATTGGCCTATACGATGCAGGATCCCCTGGTGGTTTTCGGGCTTCGGCAACAGCACAAGCTTTTGTACCTTCTGGCTATCAGGAAACTGTCCCTCGTCCAGACATTTCTACAGCACCATCCTGAACATGTCGGGGAACGTCTGGATCGCCGCCTTCAACGCCACGTTGGGAATTCCATCCGGGCCCGGAGCTTTATTCGTTTTAAACCCTTTCGCTGCTGCTATGAGTTCCTCGTTGGAGACTTGTTCAACGTTGTCTTCATCTACCTCACCATATGGTGTAGGTGGCCAGTTCGTTGGGTCATGCTGTGGGAAAAGTCCCTCCACGATGACTTTTAGCTTGTTGGGACACATTTCAACCGGCAACACAGCTCCTTGAAACTATTTGACTTGCTCAGCTTTATCTTTCGTTTCAGTGCAGCCCTGGCCTCTCGGAACACCACCCTGCGCTCCTCTCTGTCTGCTTCTGTTCTTGCTCTCTGAACACGTCTTCTGGCTAGAAGACAAGTAGAACGGAGGGTGCTAATTTCCTCGTTGCACCAGTAAGCTGGCCTGTTCCAGCAGGCTATACCCTCTTGCGTTGGTACATCTGCTCCCCCAATCCACTGCCCAAGCATTGAAATCTCCTGCGATGACGGCTGGTCTCCGCCCAATGAGCTCTCCGGTGAGCCCATCTAGCATCTGGTGGAACTGCTCAATTGTCCATCTCGGCGGAGCGTAGCAACTACATACATAGATTCCATTGATTTTGGTGATTACGAAACCTTCGTATGAGCCCGCCACCACTTGTTGAATGGGATACCTGCCCATGACTTGTATGGCCGCCATTCCTGCTCTATCCGCCACCCAGTTACCATTATCGAGAGGGACTCGATATGGCTCTGCAATGATAGCAACGTCGCACTTTGTTTCCGTTGTCGACTGCCACAACAGTTGCTGTGCTGTGTTGCAATGATTGAGATTTATTTGGGTTATCTCCATTATTGCTGGCCCACCATCGCCTTCTTAAACTCTGGGCACCTGAAACTTCCCGTCACATGGCCGTTTCCGTCCTCCTTTTTGCAGAGCATGCACCTCGGTTGCTTTGTACAGCCTTTTGCAACGTGCCTCTTCCCTTCGCATTTCCTGCACAGATCAGATCTGTCTGGGCCTTTGCAGTTTCTCTTCTTCGTCGTCCCTGCGTTTTTTGGGCTCCTCCTCATCTACTGGCGTGTCCCTATCTGTCTTTTCAGGACGTGGATTTGTGGATCCCTTCGGTGTCTCATGTGCTTCAGCCAGTCTTATGCTCTCCTTGGCCTCCCGGAGAGCCTTTTCGGCATTTTCGGGTATTTTTCTCCACTCTTGGAATTCCCGATCTGCCACTGTTATGCCGAATTTGATTCCAGTCACAAGTTGCTTGATCTCTTTGTGTACGTTGTTTTTATCCTTTACGAACACATAGAGATCATCGATCTTCCTCCTGACCTCCGTCATTTTGGTTCTCCTAAGCTGCAATTCTTGATATTTGCCTCTGCTGGAATTCGGTGTGAATATTTGGCATGACACTGCACCTAGCTGCTCTCCTTGGGATCCATGCTGTTCCACTTGGGGTATGCTACTACTGGAACTTGCTGTGGTCACCTGGTTCGACGCTGGTGATCTCTGCAACTTTCCGCTTCTTGCGAACACGTTCGTTCCTCCGTTTTCACTATCGGGCGTCTTGCCGTCGTCCTTCATATTTTTTTTTTTCGTTTTTTCATTTTCGTTATTTTTTGTTTTTTTTTCGATTTTCTCCATTCTGATGGGTCCTCCCTCCGAGCTGCTATCTCCACTCGTTGTATGTAGTCTCCTATCGTGATCCCATGGTTATCTATGCAAGCAGGGAGGCCATGCTAGGGTTGACACGGTCCTTCATGGGGGACGTGTTCAGAACCAGATCGGTGTAAGTCAGGAATGTCACATTTGAGCCTACTACTCACCAATCACCAATTGGTGACGAGTTTTGAACGTATCCGGAGGCCTGCCAAGGTTTTACCGGGACGGGGGCAGCCGCACCAATAGCTCACTCGCCATTTCAAGAAGGTGTCACCCTTATTTACTTAGGGAGCAGAATAGCACGACTGTCAGCCCTGTAGCGGGGTATCCAATCCATTGTGCCGTGTCGTGTCCATAGTTCCATGCCGTGTCCAGTATGCCGTAATAAGGATCTTACTGGCATCGATCCTAATGGCACTCCTGCGGGTTAACGAAGCATTTCCTCTATCGCCGTGTTATGGTTACCGTGCCAATGTTCGCGTCGCACCCCCTCACTTTGCTATTGTCAGAAGGACAACATTGCCCAGGCTACACCACGGGGAGGTGTGAGGTAGGAGCTTGTGAGAACCAGAGCTAGATTGTCAACTCACCATTTGTGGCCCGTGTGTGCGTGTGTTTGTGTGTGTGTGCATGTGCACGTGTGTGAGTTTTTGTGTGAGCAATGTATATACATATATATATGTATATATATATATATATATTGATACATATCTATATATATATATATATATATATATATATATATATATATATATATATATATATACAGCAATTCCATAGAAAAAAGTTATAGTGGGTCTCAGAATTTCATGAAAATTGGTATAGTTCTTCCTTATCAAAAAATATTAGACTCGTATTTTTTTATTGCGCCATTAGGGTGACCATTTCCGTGTTAGGGTGGTCCAAAAAATCATTTTTTTTCAAAAATGTCTTTTTTCAAAAACTTATAACTTCTGAACCTCTTGACCGATTTTTACGATTGACCCTTTAAATGAAAGATGTTTTAATGTAGTTTTAAGAAAAATATGAAACACTCAGAGATATTTGATTTTGTAGGAAAAAAAATGTTACAAATGCTTTTCTTGATTTGCACTGCGAGGGTCTTGAACAACTTCTTATTTTAGTATTTTTAATTGAAAGATCATTTAATTTTACAAAATATATCAAAAAATTAGCGATGTCGGAGAAGCAGTTTTGGAGATACAATTTTTTTTAAATAAAAAATTATTGTTCCGCAATATATGCACCACACGTGCATGGAAACGATGAAGACGCAAGGTAGTTCACAATGCGTCTCCATCGAGTCACAGCAGCTGTGACTAATGAAATCTATGAGTAACTTACAAGCTGGGTGCAACATTCAGTTCAGCCTGGAGGCTGTCCATAAACCACGTAGACCAATTTTTAAACATTGCAGAGTTTCCCTTCGTATACTCAAATTTTAAAGCGTTTC